>NC_066636.1:13750322-13817195 GCF_025201925.1 Gopherus flavomarginatus
GAGCATGAGCTTTCGTGGGTGAACCCCACTTCGTTTTAGCATCAGTGTCTGCCTTTCAAAGAAGTGCTTGGAGGGCCTTTTTACTATTGTGGCCTAATGACTTCGGATCAGGCGATTGAGAGTTCGAGTCCCTTGTGGTTGTGCTTGCACAGTTTTGCCAGTTTTTCTTGGCTGCTGAAAGTCCTGCTCCCTTCAGAGCTGGAACCTCTTCTGGGCTGCTCAGGCCAATGCTCTGGCTGCAGCTAGAGCCCCGGGAAGGAGTTGGGGTTGGATGTCACAAAGGCTGGGGCAGGAGCCCCAGGTGCTTCCAGTCAAGCCTTTGCCCTTCTGACTTGCAAAAGAAATGGGCGGCTGCCCGAGCCAGCGTGTGGAGCAGTTTCCCTCTTCCAAATGTGCGCTAGTCCCTGTGCTTGAGGAGGTCGCTACATAGCGCCACGGGAGCCTGGGTGTTCTCTGCTTCTCGCCAGCTGGGGAAAATGCTCTTGGGGTAAAATCTCCTGCCCCACTGCAAAAGTGAGCACCTTGATTGGGAACAATAAGAGGCCCCACCAGGGGGGGCTGGCCCTGCTTTATACCATCTGTGACATTGGCCATAAAGCATCAGCAGTCGCCCTGCATGCTCGGTTTGCATGGTGGCAATTGGCAGCGGGTACGCCGAAGGCAAGGGACCGGCAGACCTCCTGCAGGCATGCCACCGAATCCGTGTTACCAGAGGACCTCCAGCAGGCATGCCGCTGAATCCCGCGTTACCAGAGGACCTCCTGCAGGCATGCTGCCGAAGGTGCCTGACTGCCATGCTTGGGGAGGCAAAATACATAGAGCCGCCCCTGGTCAGGGAATTGCCCACATTGAGCACACTGTGAGAGCTGCGTGATCCAAACAGTCCAAAGGAACTACCCTGTACTGGGTTGTCGACGTGCTCTCCTTCATGTAAATCCAGTCAATGCAACTCCTGGCCTGTCCCCGCAGAAAGATGAACCTTTGGGGCTGGTGTGAGCTTCTCTAAGCCGACTCACTACAGACCTGTGCCAGGTAGTACTCATTGTAAAAACGTTTCCTCTGACAGTCAGGAAAACAGGACCAGCAGTCCACAGGCCAGCTGACACAATTAAAATCCCCCAAACACCAAACAGTCCAGAGGAAGGGAGCCAGTTTCTTCCATTGATCTTTCCATTCATGCCTTAACTGGGGACCATACACACTAATATAGCCGTAACCAGTGCTACAGAGCACAAAGCCCACCAGTAATGCCTTCCCTGGTCAGAACCACCACCTTCTGTACTCACACCGTGAATGTGAAGAAACAAGACTCCACCCCATGGTCCTTCCCTGGCCTGGAGGACCAGAGAGATGGGCCCTTCTTCCACTCACCCTCTTCCTATCAATCTACCTAAACTCATGAATGTGCATTTTCTGAACACCCACCATGTCCAAGTCCAGCTTCCCTAAGGCACTGAACATCAAGTGCCTCCTCCTTGGCCCCCAAATCCCTTTCACACAGCTGTTTTCACAGATGCCCTTTCCAGGGTACTGCCCTTGCTAGATGCACAAAGGAGTTTTCATCCCCAATCCCAGCCTGTCACTGCCCAGCAGCCCTCTGGCACCATTCCTGAGGGCCACCCTGTCTCACTCTCTTCCTGCCATATTGGGTGCACCAATAACTCATGTAGGAGAGACAGCTCCTGTCCCTCACTGTTGAAGGTCAGGCCAGACAACTAGGGGCAGAAGCCCACAGTATCCTCTACTGCAGAGCCCATGGACTCACCTTGGGTGCAGGTACTGCTGTGCTCCTAGAGAGCAAGCCATCCTGCACAAAGAGAGCTGAAAAGGACATGCCAAAGCCTGGGATTGAACCAGAGACCTTTACATCTTCAGTCTAACACGCTCACAGCTCAGCTACTTTGGCAACTGCATGGGATTACCTTGGCCTGTTGCCTCTCTGTTCGGGATGTTTTTGCAGCAGTTGCACACAAAAAGGAAGTCATTGTCAGCGGCCCATGAAGACAAGACTCACTTTGGCCTGCTTTGATCAGCTTGACTTGCTGCCTCACTCAGTTCCTGCCCTAGTGCCTGGGTTGACCTGGTGGTGGAAGGGGACTGGGGGCCAGTGGCGCGGGGAGGAAATTGAGCTGGACCCTGAGCTAGACTAGACCCCTGGCAGTGAGAGTCTGGTCACCATTTGCTGCCCCACCTGTTGCCCTGGCTTCCCCCACTGGACGTCATTTTGGAGGGAAGTGGGGCTTCTGCCTCTCCTCCCCAATTTTCACACAGCAGAGGAGTGCGAACAGGAAAATGAACTGCTGTTGCACACCCCCACCCGAGGAACCTGATGCCCTTAGCTGTGGTGAGTAAGAAGTGTCTGTAGGCTGACAGGGCCTGTCCCTGGGGAGCTGGAACAGCAGCTGCTGCCTCTCCCTCAGCTCCAGGCTGTGGGAAATGCTCATTGCCTGGCTGCATTGGCGGCTGCTGCTCCGTGCTCTGGAGAGCGTCTGTATTGCTCTGTCAACCTGCCCAGGTTGGATAAGAAAGGGGCAGCACAGGGCTCTGGGGCCGTGTCTCCCCAGCCCTCGCTCACGCGCTGGCGAGCTGGGTAACTGGTGAGGGATTGCACAAGAAAGAGTCAGAGACAGGGAGAGAGACCAGGAGTCCTGGCTCCCCCCCCGACATACACTCTAACCACTGGACCCCACTCCCTCCCAGGGCTGGAGACAGAACCCAGGAATTCTGACCACCAAACCCACCCCCCCGCTCTGACCACTAGACCCCACATTTCCCTTTTAGATTTTAGGCTCGCTGCCTCTTCTATCCACCCACCCACCTGTCCATCCCTTTGCTACAGGTTTCTGGGGTGTCACCCTGCTCTGCACTCCCCCAGTGCAGCCCAAGGCTTTTCCTCCCCCAACCGCACATCCTCTCCCCTTCGAGATGGATCATCTGCTTGGCCACCTGCCTACTCTCGGGCATGCTGTGCGGTGTGGCTGGGGATTGTGCAACGGCCCAGCACCAGGCAATGCAGAACGGACACCACAGGCTCTGCCTCGCCTCTCCTGAGCTGCTCTCCAGGTGCATCGGAGCCCAGCGCCTGGCACCTGGGCACTACTGCCCCACAGGGGGTGAGCTTCAGCCCCCACTATGCTCCGCAGAGGCGAGAAGGGTCAGGCCAGCCAGCCCTTGTAAGATGGGGAAATCACCACTGGGGTTGATGGTATGGCGGCTGTGACATACAGAGAAACAATTGTTGAACCAGCAGAGCATACCACACACACACACATCACACACACACACACACACACACAATTGGAAACATACACAAACACATGCATGAATCCAGCCACACACACACAATTGCTAATATACACAAACACCTGCACAAATCCAGCCAACATCAACACAACTGCTAACAGATGCAAACACATGCACAAATCCAGCCACATGAACACATACACTTGCACAGGCTCAAACACAACCCCCACAGCTGAAATAATACCCCCCCTACACAAAACCCCATACAGAAACCACCACACAACACATACAGAAATCCATCTATCCATCCCCCCATCCCCAACACACACCCATCCCCATTCTGTGCACAACTGGGTCACTGTGACACTGAATACTTCATTGGATGGGGGACCCAGCACCATGGTTATTCCCTGCCCCTCAGGACTCACAGGGGGTGGATTGGGGGCACAGGCAGCACAATCCAGTGCCAGCCAAGGGGAGATTAGAGGTGGGGACGGGGCTGTGGTTTCTGCACCACCCAGTTCCTGGCACAGGCTTCTTCGAGGATTTGCTTCTCTTAGTAGTTTTCACCCCATCACCACTTCCTGCCCAGTCCCCTCCTGCTGTGCTAGATGGTTGAGGGGGGGATGGGAAGAACCCAGGAGTCCTGGCTCCCAGCCCCACCTGTGCTAACATGAGACTCCACTCTAAACTCAGCACTGGGACTGGAACCTAGGTGTCCTGACAACCATCATCCTTTCCTCTAACCACTAGGCCCCCACTCCGCCCTTTTGGGGAGCCAGGGCTCCTGGGTTCTGTCCCCAAGACTGGGAGCAGAGTGAGGTCAGGTGGTTTGAGCAAGAGGAGCCAGGACTCCTGGGTTTTATTTTCAGTACTGCTGTGTGACACTGGGCCTCTGTTTCTCCTCCCAATTTTTGGGTATGGAGCCTGTAAACTCTCTGAGGCATGGCCTGTCTCTCACGCTGTGTCTGGGCAGGGCCTGACCCAATGGGGCCCTGATCTCAGCTGGGGCAGGGACTCTCTCTGTGTCTTTGGAGTTCCCAGCACAAAGGGGGTCTTGATTCTGTCCTGGTCTCTGTAGGTGCTGCTGTTTGTGCAGATAAAAAGTTGTGATACTAAAAGGCATGGCAGTGCGTGAGTGCACCACCATTGCCATTGCAAAGGCTAAATGTGATTCTTATCCCTGTGACCTCCCGTGCACCCTCCCCCCAGCTGTCCGATTCTGCACCCTGAGCCCCTTGTGCCGCTGCCCTTGTCAACGGCAGTGCTGAAAGCATCCAGCCCTAGCGCCAACAGAAGAAGATGGGGTGGGAAAAGCTTTGCAAAATTGGTCACACCAATAGGAAACCAGCCCCAGCAGGTTGTGACTTCACGTTCCAAAATTAGATGTACATGCCCACACACACACAAACACACACACGCACACACACACAGCCCCCTGTGCCAATGCACCACCTCACATTCCAGGGAGGTCTAGGTGGGGATCTTTGTGTGGGAGCGGGGATGGATGGCACCATCAAGGTAGGTTCTCGAGATGGTCCTCCAGGTGTGGGCATCTCAGCTCCAACTGGCACTGGGCTCATGCTGGGCTGCGTTCAGTTCCTCTCTCTGTTGTGCACTCGGCTCCACAAACGCCCCCTGTCATAATATAATTCCCAATTCTGAACTTAGCGTCCAAAATATGGGTACTAGCATGAATTCCCCCTAAGCTTAATTACTAGCTTAGATCCTGTAGTGCTGCCACCAATCAGGATAGAGTAGAGTGCTGATAAACTCTGGTCTGCCCCAAAACCTTCTCTGGGGACCCAAGACCCAAATTCCTTGAGTCTCACAACAAAGGGGAATAAACCATTTCCCTCCCCCCTCCTTTCTTCCTCCCAGCTCCTTTCTGCCCTGGGTACACTAGGAGATCACCGTGATTTAAACTCCTTGAATCACCACACAGAGAGGAATGATACCTTCTCCTCCTCTTTTCCCTTCCCCCCCTGCTCTCTTTCCCTTCTCCCTACCAATTCCTTGGCGTGTACAGACTCAGTTCCTTTGAGCCTTAACTAGGAGAAAAAAATCAGACAGGTCTTAAAGCAAAGCTTTTATAAAAAGAAAGAAAAAAGGTAAAAGTTTATCTCTGCTAATTTAGATGGTAAAAAGTTACAGGGTCTGTCAGCTTATAGAAACTAGAAATAAGCCTCCTCCCCCCCAGCAAAATACAATTTAAAATACTTCCAGCAAACTACACATTTGCAAATAAAGAAAACAAATAAAAAGACTATACCGCTTTGTACCTTTGTACTCACAAATTGGAATAGAAGATTAGAGAGCCTGTAGGTACGTGTGGTCACTCTCAGAGCCCAGAGAGAACAAAGCAAACCCCCAAAAATAAACAAAGGCTTCCCTCCAAAGAGATTTGGAAATATTTTGTCTCCTGATTGGTCCCCTGGTCAGGTGTTTGGTTTCCTGTTTGTTAACCTTTTACAGGTAAAAGAGATATTAACCCTTAACTATCTGTTTATGACACCCCCGCCCCTGCTCTTTCCTTCTGGTACAAAAAATATCCTCTTCCTTTGCCCCAAAGAGAGACACCTACGGTGATGCTCAGCACGCCTTCCCCCACCTTCTTCCCATTCCCAGGAGCGTTTGGGAAGGGGGTCAGGACGAGGAGAACCCGCATCCCGAGGAGGGCATGCAGGGCCGACGAGGGGTGGGAGGGGAAGCCGGTACAAATTACCAGGCCCGGCTGTCCAGAAGGGGGCCCGGAGCCTGGCTTCTGGCTTCATTGGCCACTGTTTAGCTGCTCCACCCTTGCTGGAGGGCCCCCAAAATTTTTTTCACCAGGGCCTGAACCTGCTCTCAGAGGCCCTGAGGGTATGGGGGGGCTTGCCCCTCCACAGAGCATGGGCTGCCAATAGACACCTATGCATGGTCCCCCACTTGCTCTCTCACAAGTTATTTTTTTCACTTGCTCTTTTCCTCGCTCCTTCCGAGCCAAGCGGGTTCTCCTCACACACACATTTTGACAAGTTTTCCTCCTGATCAGCAAGTGGATTAAGCACGTCTTCAGTGGGGGTTTGGCATGCCAGGGAGCAGGCTGGCCAGTGTCTTTGTGGCTGTCTGCTGGCTACGCATAGGCATGGTCCTCCCCTCCTCTGGCCCTGCCCTCGGTTGCTCTGTAGCTTTTAAGCTTCCCTTGGAGCTGTCAGCACCAGCCGCCTCTGCTCTAGGTGCCCAGAGGAGGAGAGATGTGCTGGGCTCCAGCCTAGGACTCTGCCACCCTCCTGCCTAGCCCTGACTATCAAGCCTGGCCCTGGCACTCCTTCCTTCAAGTGCTGTGTGGGCAAGAGGAAAAGTGTGGCAGGAAGCACAAGGGCCAAACTTTTGGGCCCCATATGAAGCAGCAAGAAACCCAACTACCAGGTCAAACCACAGGTATCAGCAACCAGGGTAGCAAGTGCTAGAGCCCCAACCAATTTTGGCCATCACAACTCAGCTCCAGTGGGCAAGTCACCCAGAAGAAGGGGGAAAGATCTGCTCTTGTACAGCTAGAGACAAGGAACATTAGCAATGTGAGCTTCAGGGCTTTACCACAAGCCAAAACAAGGTCCCACTGAGATTTGAACTCAAATTGCAGGATTCAGAATCCTGAGTGCTACTCATTACACCATGGGACCAGCTCATGCTGCTTCCTCTGCAATCAGTGACTCTCACAGGGCTGGCTCATGTAAGGGACTGTTGGCCCTTTACTAAAACTTACTGGAGGGTTTGGTTGGCTAGTTCCCAGTCCCAATAGAAGGGGGAAGGGCCAATGGGAAATCAGGACCCTGAGATTGACAGTCCCCGGGGCAATGGAGAGAGGCCAAAGCTCCAAGTTAGCCGCACTGACAGGCCAGGCAGTGTAATGAAGGAGTCACTCTGCCAGGGGGTCCCATCCTCCTTATGAGCTGGAACTACCTGGGCCAGAGTGGGGCAGAGCTAAGGAGAGAGCAGGAGCCTGAGAAGAGCAGGGAGCGGAGCTGCACCAGCCAGGGATAACCAGGACAGATCCCTGCTGGGAGGTGAGCCTCTGCAGCACGAGCCATAGAAGCTTTCCAGGGAGCAGATCTGTGCTGGAAGAAGAGCTGCAGCAAGCAGAGCCAGAGAGTCTAGAGGAGCAGCCAGGCCAGGGCAATGGAGGCAGAGCCACAGCAGCACTGGGGCTGGAGTTGGGTGCAGTGGGCAGCTTGGGAGAGTGAGGGGGACCCTGGGCAGAAGGCCAGCACAAGGATATGCCACCAGAAAGAGGCCTTGCAGGCCAGACCTTCAGGGGTTGGAGGGATTGTATCCCTATATGGGGGCTGACACTGGGAACAAGAGGCCTGTCACCTAGAGCATGTGGCCACTGCCAGAGCAAGTGTCCAGCCCGTGATGTCCCTGCAGCACAGCCAGGGCCTGGGAAGGAAGCCTGGGACATGTGAGGGAGAGACTGTGACCTGCCTTGACACTCCAGAGACACTGGTTGTGATCTCCCTGCACTACAGAACAGGGTAACGTGTTGTCCTTTTCCATCTTTCTTTATTTTTACATTAATTGCTGGGTAATAAATGGTATTTGCTTGAAGCACATGCAATGAGGAGTGGATCAGGGAAGTGCCCAGAGCAGAGAGAGTATCCTAGAGTGGGGACACCATAGCCCTGTTCAAGTGATCATGACAAGATTGGGGGTTGAGCCCCCTAAGAAGCCTGGGCCAGCCTTGTCAGGGTTACCAGGTCTCTGCCACACACGAGAGTAGAAAGAGAGTCCTCAAGGTTAGGCAGCCTGTGGGGACTCAGATCCTTCTGCTGCCAATTCCACCAGGGTCATGTATGAGCCAGGGAAGTCCCTCCAGTAGCCAGACCAGAATTGCCTTACACTTGCCCTCATTGCTTCTCTTTCTCCCCAACCCACCTCTGCTGCTCTCCCTTTGGGCTTTCTCAGCACTCAGCCCACAACACTTCCTGGCAGCCAGAGACTGTGCTTTCTACATCTGTTAATGTGGCCTCTTTTCTCTTGATTGCTAAGGAAAGGAACATTTCCAGGAAATGGCTATGGCTTCTGGGGAATCTGCCTGTGAACAGCATTTGGCTCCTGGCACACAAGGCAACTTGAAAGCTGAGTACCCAGATTGAGGCTTGAACCTTGGACCCTCAGATTAAGAGCCTGATGTTCTACCAACTGAGCTACCTGGGTTTGTTGAGAACATCTTCACTGTTCACCACAAGAGCGAGCAGGCAGGCAAACGTGAGGCAAAAAAAGTCCCAGGAACCCCTCCTCTGTTTCTGTATAGCCACTGCCTATCAGCAGGATCCTCCTCCTCCTCCTCAGTGAGACTATATCTAAGCACCTAGACAGCCGGCCTGTCTGCTGCACCCCAATCCCACATGCCTGAGCCTCCCTGACAAAGTCCTGCACTTGGCTCCATTGAATTAAGTCTCACATCTCGCTGGGAACTTGACTTCTTGTGCCCAGAGAGTCTCAGCCCCGCACTACATGCATCTGACGAAGTGGGGATTCACCCACGAAAGCTCATGCTCCAAAACGTCTGTAGTCTATAAGGTGCCACAGGATTCTTTGCTGCTTTTACAGATCCAGACTAACACGGCTCCCCCTCTGATACTCAGCCCCCCTTAACAGATGACCAAGAAACACAGTGTCTGCCTTTTCCAAAGAAGTGCGTGAAGCAGCTTAGCTCCTGTGACTATATGGCCTAATGGATAAGGCCTCTGACTGTGGGTCAAGTGCATACTAGTTCAAGTCCCTTGGTTGTTGTGTTGATGCAGTTCTACCTTCATGTTGAAAGTCCTGCTCCCTTCAGGGCTGGAACCTCTTCTTGGCTGATTAGGCCAATGCTCTGGCTACAGCTAGAGCCCTGGGAAGGAGTTGGGGGTTGGGTGTCACAAAGGCTGGGGCAGGAGCCCCAAGTGCTTCCAGTCTAGCCTTTGCCCTTCCTGACTTGCCACAGAAGATAGGCGTCTGCCCGGGCCAGCATGTGGAGCAGTTTCCCTCTTCCAAATGTGCGCCTGTCCCTGTGCTTGAGGGGATTGCTCCATAGTGCCTTGGGAGCCTGGGTGTTTCTCTGCTTCTCGCCAGCTGGGGAAAAGCCTCTTAGGGTAAAATCTTCTGCCCCACTGCAAAAGTGAGCACTGTGAGTGGGAACAGTCAGAGAACCCACCAGGGGGCCTGGCCCTGCTTTCTACCATCTTCGATAATGGCCACAGAGCATCAGCAGCCCCCCTGCATGATGGTCTGTGGGTGGCCTGCAGTGGGTGTTTGGCATGGCAGGGAACAGGATGGCCAGATTTCTTGTTGCCTGTCTGCTGGCCACACATAGGCATGGTCCTGCCCTTGTTTAGCCCTGCCCTCAGTTGCTCTCTGGCTTATAAACCTTCCCTTGGAGCTGTCAGCACCAGCCACCTCTGCTCTAGGTGCCCAGAGGAGAAGAGGTGTGCTGGGCTCCCACCTGGGACTCTTCCTCCCTCCTGCTATCAAGCCTGGCCTCTCCACCTTTCTTCAAGTGCCATGTGGGCAAGAGGAAAAGTGTGGCCACAAGCACCAAACCTGAAGGCATCAGTGAAGCAGTGAGAATCCCAACCACCAAACAGCCACAGCCACTTCTAGACCCCAACCAAAGACCTGGCTCTAGTGGGGAGGAGATACATGACCCCACTCTCATATAGCTGGAGATAGAAAAGCACTTTGAGCGCCTGGTCTTTACCACCAGCTAACACAAGGTCCCATTGAAATTTGAACTCAGGTTGCAGAGGCCTGAGTGCTGCCATTACACCATGGGACCAGCTTGGGCTACCTTCTTTGGACTTTGGTAACTCTCACAGGGCTGGCTTGTGTAAGGGACTGTTGACCCTTTACTATAACTTAGTGGGGTTTTGGGTGGCTAGTTCCCAGTTCCAATAGAAGGGGGAAGGCTCAATGGGAAATCAGGACCCTGAGACTGACATGCTCCTGGGGCAATGGTCACCAACTGGTAGGGAACAAGTGAGAATTTGTTAATGGAGAAAACTTGCTGGTGAAAACTGGCAAAGCTGTGGAGATTTTGAAAAGTTCCAGTGAATTTACACATGAAGATACAAACAGAGAGACGAACACACAGAGAGAATGAGAAAATCACACACTGCACAGACCCACACAGCCATAACCAAATCCACATAGCACACAGAGCCATATACACATAAGAGAAAGCCACACAAAATATAGAAAGAACAAATCCACACAAAAAAATACAGCAAAAGCCCACAACAAGAAAGCACAAACCCACATACCAAAAGAATACTAAGCAAAAAACCAATCTGCATGCAAAAATCATACACACACCACGCACACAAAACTATGCAAGGCATCCACAAAAATCACACAGGACCCACATGCACATCAACACGACAGATGAAAACCACACCAACATACAGAAAGCCAGGCAGGCTTTGAGTCTCACAACGAAGAGGGTGAGCACAAAGATGGTTTGGGGAGCAAAGATTGAGTGGGAGTCGGGGGCAGTGCTCTGGGCTCTGCTTGACCCCTCCTGACACAGGCAGCTGGTGGAGAGCAGAGCCGGGTAGATCTGTGGAATCTGCCCTGCTCTCTGTAAAGCAAGGAGACCTTGGTGTCTTCTGAGCTGGAATTGTATTTTCCGCAGGACAAAATGATTGGCAAAAGCAATTTGCTTAAAGAAAACTAGCACTCCAAGTCAAGTTTGAACTCACAACTTCAGCATCACTACTATAAATCCTGCATGCTAACCCATTGCACTCCTGGTGCCAATTGAGGGCCTTGTTTCCTTGATTCATGGATGGATTAGGCATTGAGGGGGGTTGCATTAACTAAAACAAATCCATATTAATGGCTGCAGGATGGCAGCAGCAGAGGTGGGGAGTCTCCTTCTGTGTGATAGAGCTGGTTTGCCCTTCCATTGTTGAGGGGAAGGTTGTGCTTTGAGCCCACACAGTGTTGGAAAGCCTCATGGGTTAGATTAACAAGACTCTAGAGAAGGGAGGGAAGTCTTTTCTATTCCTGCCTAGCTCCATTGGTCACCTGCGGCCTTTCGGCTCTCTGCTCCCCTGTTGGGGGACGCAGAGACAAACCCCCATCTGGGTGAGTCACCGAGAGGCTGTGTCCCATGGAGTGTGTGTGGAGAGGGGGAGGATTGGATTGGGCTCAAGGGAGAAGGTTGTGTGTGACAGTGTGGGGGGAGGGTGTGGTCCTTAGGATATAAATGATGGAAAACACAGGGGCAGAGTGACAATGAAGCCCGTGTCTCAGTGTTATCACCCTTTGTGGTGCTGCCATTCACCTTCCCCTCCTATGGTCTCATCTTTCATTGAATCCAGCATTCATCTGTCATCACCACAGAGGTGTCCCACATGCCCAGGGCATGCTCTAGCATTTTGCCGCCCCAAGCACGGCGGCATGCCGCGGGGACCGCTCTGCCGCTCGCAGGTCCCGTGGCTCCGGTGGACTCTCCACAGGCATGCCTGTGGATGCCCCACTGGAGCCCCGGGATCAGCAGACCTTCTGCAGAAACGCCTGCAGAAGGTCCACTGGAGCCGCTTGCTGCCCTCCCGGCAACCAGCAGAGCGCCCCCCGTGCATGCCGCCCCAAGCACGTGCTTGGCGCTCTGGGGCTGGAGAAGGCCCTGCACATGCCTCAGATACAGAGTGTCCCTCTTAGAGAAGCCGAGGTCTGGAACTGATTTCAGCTGCTGGACAGCTCTGCTAGGTCTTTATTCATTTGCATGGGAAATTGTTGAGTGTTTGCATTCATTTCAAGCCCCTACACCCATTCAGCGAACTCCTGAACATACTGGAGATGGGTCTGGAAATCGATTTTCATTCGAAAAAGTTTTGCAAGGGAATCACTTGGATTGGAACTAGGAACCTATTATCCTGCAGGGAAACATTGACCCACTGATCTATACTCACAACAAAGAGTGTCATGTATAGCCCAGAGCAGGAACAGTTTTTAACCAGGGGGTTAGTAAACTTTATACAAACACCACAGCTTACAAACTCCCCACCCCCGCTCTGTGTCACCAGAGCTCAACAACAACTCTCCTTGGAGCACACACAGCTCCTCAGCTCCATGCCTGTCAGTCTCTCCAGCATTGCTCCAATCCCTTAAAGTAGGGTCTCAACCTCAGTTTACCTTAGGGCAGTGCCAATCCTCCAATTCTCCCAGTGGGCCAATAATGTCACTCATGGCACTCAGAACCCACCTCCCAAAACTCTGCCTCTCACCTGCCTAAGGCTCTGGGAGGGAGGTTGTGTGCGGGGAGGAGGTCTAGGTTCAGGCCCTGGATTGGGGCTGGGGATTGGGGCGCAGGCTCTGGTGGAGTTTGGGTGCAGAAGGTGGTGAGAGGCTGGTTGTGGAGGGGGAGTTTGGTGCGGGAGGGTTCTAGGATGCAGGCTGTGGGATGGAGTTTGGGTGCTGCGTGCAGGCTGTGGGCTGGGGCAGGGGGTAAGGGAACAGGAGGAGGGGTGGGGTGCAGGTTCTGGGAGGGAGATGGGAGGGGTGCAGGGTGTGGGAGGCAGTTGGGGGCAGGTGTATGTGGAGGGGATGCAGGCTGTGGGAGGGAGTTTGGGGCTGGGAGGTGCGGAGGGGTGCAGGCTCTGGGAGGGAGTCAGGGGTGCGTCACTTACTGGGGCTCCAAGGCGGGGGGGCGGGGGGGCCTCCGCATGCTGCTGCCCCCAGGCATCACCCCCGTAGCATCGCAGGGGCTTGGGGTGGGGGCAGTTAGTTGAGGCACAGCTCTGCCCTGCCCCGCCCTGCCATGGGGAGGGGCCGCCAGCCACTGGAGCGAGCAGGCAGATACCGCTCAGCTCCACTGCACTGCCGGGGGCCCTGGGAGGGGAGTGCCTGGGAGCGGCATGGGGGCCAAGGGAGGGACCCAGTCCCAAAACTGCTGGAACCCCATGGGCAAGATGTGGGGACCAGGACTGCCAGCCAGACAAACACCTTTAAGAGGAGACATCCCTCTCCCTGTCAAAAACTGATCTTCCTCCTTCAGTTCAGTGACAGCCTGAATTGTTCCTTATCCGGCAGAGCCAGAGGATTCAAAGCAGCAACATCAAACCTCTGTGTAGCTCGCAGGGGATGGACATAAACACTCCCTGCTATCTGAAGAGATGTTCAGCTTTGCCCTTGGTCAACTACAAGGCTAAAGGGAAAGGAGGTGGTGCCAGATATAAAGAGTGAAACATGACACATCATAGTTATGCCCATGGTAGCTGCAAAATCTTTTTATATACTTCTTCTTATCAGCAGTGTATTGTTTTCTCTGGATTCTAGGCTTGACCAAGAAATTTGTACCTTGATAAAATAATCAACTGCCCTTGGTGAAGGCAATGGACTTGATACCCACTCGGGTGTCCCTACACAGGTTCAGTTACAAACAACAGTGGCTGCCTTTTAGCCATAGCTTTTAATCAGGGCAATAAATTGAAACAAACCCCTGTTAAATCATTTCTCAGCCCAAGTCCTTCACCCACATTCCCTAGAGCATTGGGCCACCATGTGGACATTTCATTTCCCTCCTCAATTTCACACAGAGACACAATTTCCTTTGCACAGATCCATGAACAGCAAAACTCCCTGTGTCTCTTCTCTGAGCCAGGGCATTCGATTCTAGTGAAACCCTTCTCTCCTGCAATGGCGATGGGCAGACAGAGGGACGTGGCCACCTTCCCCTCTGACAGTGAGATATTGGCTCGGCTCTTTCTTTCTGCTGCTATGTTAGTCCATGAAACATCAGGGGTGGAATGCAAGGATGAGCTCACACACCACCCCTGAAACATTTCGGTGCTGGAGACTTGACTAGGAAAGGGACTGTCTGAATTGTCAGATTGGAGAATGAACAACAATCTACAGCAATGTCGTTCACACAAACACACTCTCATCCTGCTCCAGCCAGAAGGGAAATGGGCAGGAATTCTCGCTGTTCAGCCAAGGACACACTTACACTGATGCGCAGCCGTGAGTGTGCTGGGGAAGCTGGTCTGAGCAAACAATTTGAAGTGACAATTCAGTGAGAACAGAATTATCATGTAGTGAAATGGGTGTATGCCGAGTGGTTAAGGTGCTAGACTAGAAATCCATTGGGGTTGCCGGTGCAGGTTCAAATACTGCAAGCATTGTGCTGCTGCTGTTGTTATTATTGTAGTCTCAGTGTCTGAGCATTCACAGTGTGAACTGGAGCCATATCTAGTTTCACTCTGTCTACACTGTGGCACTGCTATAGCACTCTGGAGCAGACAGCAACTGGAGAGGTTTTCTCATCCCTGCTACATTGACAGAACAGTTCTTCCTTTTCTTTAGCACTATCTAACCAGGGCTTAGGTCAGCTTAACTCTATGGGTTTGGGGATGGAGGGTTTTCACACCCTGAGAGATGTCGCTCTGCCAGTTCAGTGCCAGTGTACACCAGCCCTTAGATCCCTCTTGGTATTTCAATGCAGGTACTGACCTGTGAGAGGAAAACATCAGCTGACAAACACAGAGACTGAATTCCCCATATTTAATCTCTCTGCACTTTCCAGAAAGTTACAAAATTGAATTCATTCTTGCTAGGACAGAGAAAAAATAAGTGACACTAAGTTTTTGGCTTGATTAAATAAAATTAAGTGTTTAATTAATATAGTAAAAATCTGAACTGATTCCTCTAACACACAGCGTGAAATAGGAACAGAGAAAAATCTTGTCAGTGATGACTAATTTCGCAAATGATCTTCCTATTATTAATTTTCATTGGAGGTCTGGGCATCTCCAGTGTCATTGCTCTACATTCACCTTCCCCTTAGAATTGTTCTTGGACATTCTCCTTCTCTGCAGCGTGGGCCTCGGGTCACTTGCTGTAGGATTCCTGCACCTTGAGGTCTTTAAGCCACGATTTGAGGACTTCAATAGCTTAGACATAGGTCAGGGTTTGTTACAGGAGTGGGTGGGTGAGATCTGTGGCCTGCATTGTGCAGGAGGTCAGACTAGATGATCATAATGGTCCCTTCTGACCTTAAGTCTATGAATCTATGAATCTATTCCCAAATTTGGAAAATTGTGCAGTTCAGAATGTGAATAGTGATCCCGGCTCCTTCCTGCACCTGCTCTACATTGCTCCCCAGCAGCTTCTCCCCCTGCAGAGTCACCCCAGCACTGCAGTGCAGCCGCCCAGTGTTCAGCAGGGCCCCTGGCAAGGACAGTGGGTGCAGCTAACAGCCTGGTGTGCCTGGCAGTGAGTCAGCTGTAAAAAAAACCACCCTCCCAGAACTACAGAAACTGAATTCCCCAACTTTAACATCATGACCCCTGTAGAAAGCCACGCGTGTCAGTTGTATTTTCACAGGGAGATGAAAAAATCAGGTGACACAAATTTTTAAGTTGAGAAAATAAAGTTGAGAAGATAGTTATTAACCTCACAAAAATATACTAAAGATCCCTCAACATAACACCTAAAGCGAAATATGAACAGAGACAAACCTTGTCAGCAAAGGCTCATTTCCCAAACGACCCTCAAATGTTACTAATAAACACTCCTCCCGCACAGGAGCTCTGTGCAGTGTCACTATTCGCAGGCAGCTTCCCATTCCAATGCTGTTGTGAGACATTCCCAGGCCTGGAAATGCACAACGACAGAATTTGAAGAGCAAACCTGCTCCCCGCACCAGGCAGATTTGAGTGTTTTGTCCCTGTCACTTAGTCTTTGTCAATAGTACAGACGCCCGGGGGAGGGATCCTGGCACAGGGTCTGGTGGGGGAGAAAGGACTGTAGATTCTGGCCTTGTGCTCTGGAGAGGAGGTAATAATTGGAACTGGCATTTCTGACTCCTCCCTTCCTCAGTGTCCCAGGGCTGAAATTCTTACATTCCACAAGACAAATAAGGGGGTGAAGCTGTTCAGTTAATGAAAACCAGGGATCTGGGTGAGGGTTTGACCTCATTAACTCAACATAACACCTCTCAGCACTGCTACCCGTAACAACTGTGTACTTAGCAATTGCACCACTGGAGCATCTGCTGTTGAGTTCTCTCTCTGAGACCCCTAGGTTGATAAGGCGAGCAGTGACCCCAAAACATTCTCAATGGGGCTGAGAACAGGGAGCGACAAGTGTTGTACTCGGTGGGGTGGATTCTTATTAAGGGTTCCAGGCACCATTTGACCCTTTTGTTCTTCCCTGTGTAATAACAGAGCTGACTGAGACTCACTGCAGAGTCTTACTGCAGACCAACAGATCTGAAATCACTGCATCACCAGGTCTGAGCATTAGTCCTGCTTTGGGACAGCGTCTCTCATCCAAGAAACTGCCCAGTCTGCACTAGCAGTGAGGATCCCTCACTAACACCACCTCAGCCCCCCTCACCTGCCCCGTCCCTGGGCCACTCATTTTCCCATCCTCCCCCCGGTGTCTCCCTCTCTCTGTGGGGCCCCCTCCCCCACCCATGCCACCTCCCTGTCTCATGGGCCGGCCCCCAACGCCCTCCTTCCTCCCCCCATCCTCAGTGCCCTGCCCCTGATCTCCTCCTCCCCTCGTCCTCACCGCCCCTCTTCCACCTCCTCCTCCCCCGCCCTCAGTGCCCTGCCCCAGACATCCTCCTCCCCCTCATCCTCAGCACCCCTCCCCCAATTGCCTCCAACCCATTTCTCCATTGCTGGATCCCACTTTCCCATCCCCTACTCCCCCAGTCCATCCCCAGGGTGTGAGGTTCCTCATCTCCAATCTCTGCTACCCCCCAACCTGCCGGTTCCCCTTTTCCAGCCACCATGGGGCATGGCAACCCGCCCCTGCCTGTCCTCTCTGGGTCTCTAAATCCCCCAGTCCCACAGTGCACCCTGGTAACACCGCCCTCCTCTCCCCCTAATCCCCCTAGTCCCTTCCCTAGGGTCCTCCGGAACCCCAACCCTCACAGTGTGAAATTATTTATGAGTGTTTTAAATTTCAGTGCTCTGGCATTTTTCTCCTGCCACTGTCACCTGGCAGCTCAGGGATGTGAGATTCTCCTCCATTGTGTTTCTGCCCACGGAAACAGAAGAGAGATCACACTTCAGCACCTTTGTAAGTAAAAGCAACCTGGAAACAAACCAACATGCCTCCAGAGTGCGTAGTTTGTGTTTCTGTTGTTGCAGTTGATGTAGTGGGCAGCATGCACGGTGTGTGTGTATGTGTGCAGTGTGTGCAGTGGGACCAGGGGCATGGTGTGTGTCTATGTGCAGTGTGTGCAGTGGACAGGGGCATGGGTGTGTGTGTGTGCAGGGCTGGTCACAAGGATGTTTTGCGCCCTAGGCAAAACTTCTACCTTGTGCCCCCCACCCCCAGCCCTGCATCAGCTCCCCCACCTCTGCCCTCAGGCGCCCCCCCCCCCGTGGAAGCTCCCCGCTCGGGAGCCATGCAGTACCTCCCCACCCCAGCTCACCTCTGCTCCATATCCTCCCCGAGCACGCCGCCCCCACTCTAATTCTCCTCCCAGGCTTGCGCACCAACAGCTGATTGGCGCTGCAGGCCTGGGAGGCGGGAGAAGTGGAGCAGCGACTGTGCGCTCAGTGAGGAACCGCTGTAAAACAAAATTGGGGCACTGCTTTTTTTGGTGCTCCCAAATCTTGGCGCCCTAGGCAACTGCCTAGTTCGCCTTAATGGTAGCACCCGGCCCTGTGTCTGTGTGGCAGACCGTGGCACAGTGTGTGTGTATGTGCAGTATGTGTGGTGGACAGTGGCACAATGTGTGTGTGGTGTGTGTGGGTGTGTGTGGGACAGTGGCACTGTGTGTGTGTGGTGTGTGCAGTATGTGTGGTGGGCAGTGGCACTGTGTGGGAGAGTGTGTATGTGCAGTGTGTGGTGGTGGACAGTGGCACTCTGTGTGTGTGTGTGTGTGGGACAGTGGCACCATGTGTGTGTGTGCAGTATGTGTGGTGTGTGTGTATGAGCAGTGTATGTGGAGGAGAGAGGCAGTGCTGTGCTCACACAGGAATTCACGGGGAGCTCACCACCCTTGGTGCAGCATTTGACTTGTCCTCATGAGTGATGTAGCGCTGTGGAGTGTCAGCCACAGAGCATCTTCTGACAGCTCAGAGGAGCAATTGCAGAGAACGTCCTTCTCAACCCAGGCTGGAAAATGCTCAGTGAGTTCTGTGGGGGCAGAGCACAAAGACCAGGTCTCTGACACCTCCTGCAAAATGGCCTCTCTCTGCTTCCAAAGCATGGAGATGCTGTATCTTTAATGGTAGTAAAAAAAATGGTGCCCTGGGAAACAAGCGTAAGGCCCTTTCTGGAAAAGGCTGAAACTTTTTTTCTGAAATAAAAGAAACCAATTCAGCCTGACTGGCTGTTATGACCCTTGCAGAAAGTCCTACTTCTTGCCCACCATGCACGTGAAAGAACCATTTCCATTTCAGTGCCAGGAGAAAGGAGACCCAGAAGAAACCTCTGTGCCTCCTGCACTTCAGCAACTGCATGGGAGGGGTCAAATAATCAGATCAAATATTACAGTGCATGATGGGGTGTGCATACCCCGCACTAGGCAAGAAAGGGTTAATTCCACACTATGGCTGGAGCAAGTCCCGCCCCTCGGACCCTGCTGGTCTTGCTCCAGCTGCTGTGTCAGTATAAAGGAGAGCAGCTCAGCTCAGTCTGGGCTGGCCATTGAGGAAGACGCATGCTTGGTGGAGGCTCCAGGCCAGGAGCTGCTACAGCCCCTGACTGTGAGGACCAGAGATCCCAGGTACCAGACTGGAGACTTGCTACCTAGAGTCAATTGGTGAGAGTCAAAGTTCTATGGAGGCTGCCAGTGCCAGGGAACCCAGAGACCCTGATGATAGATGGACGATAGCGTCAGGAAACAAGGTAGGAAGTGGCCCCGGGAGGCAGAGTGAGTGGTAATCAGGTACCCGTGTAAGGTCAGCATGTTGCGGTAGGATCCTGGCTGGCTGGGTAACGAACTGCACTCAACTTGAGAGTGCCTTGGGCTGGGAACCAGTGGAGTCAGGTGAGCCCAGTTCCCCTTAATCCAGCCACTATCCCCGTTTTTGAAGCGGCCCCCTCATGTGGCCATTAGGCCTTGCAGCCCTGAAACCAAAGGGTGGCCATATTGACTCACTCACGCAATCCTGAACCAAGGACAGCCATGTTGACTCTGGACTTAGTGCGCCTAAATCTTGAGTTCAAGGACAGTCCGACCTTTCCAGTGATCTCTCACATGGCCCATCTTGCATAAAACACATCCTTAGCTGTGCCATATGCATATCATAACAATATTCTCTATGAAGAATATGGGGTGTAGGGTCACAGCTACCTCTGGCAGGGCAGCGCTGGCAGGGACCAGGAGAAGCTATTGAGAGCTCCTGGCTGCTTGCTGGGAGTTGCAGGCTTGAGACCCTGAGAAGAGGAGCGAAAGAACTTGCTGGGGCTGCTGAGGAAGTGGCCCCTGGGAATTGAAGCGGCACTGGTGAAGGAAGTTAAGGAGAGGAAACAGAATCTGTTAGCTACTAGGATGCCTGGGCTGGGATCGAGAGTAGTGTGGGCCTTGGATCCCACCCACTCACCACTAGGGGAAATGGCTGGATTGGGAGACACTTCACCGCCACACCTGCCTATGTCACCATGGAAGGGAGGAGCACAGATCATGGCAACGGCCAGATGGACGAGTCATAAAGAGGCATGCTGCAGTACTTGGACTGAGGCAGGTCTTCAAGCAGTGACAGCGATGGACAAGGCACCACCAGGAGAGGGAACACTGGCTGACCTGAGCTAATCCCTGAGACAAACAGCAGGAGGTGCCACCCTGGCATCACCCATTACAGGGCCTGAGTGCATGTCCTCCCCTTCCTGGGGGTCTGGCCAGGCTCTGTCAAGCGAGGCTGCAGCTGCTCTGTGAGCCCATCCTGGGAGCTGATACCGCCCAGACATATGAGTGTTCTCAGGGCAACACAGTTGCACAAGTGAGTAGGGGCAGGCTGCAGCTACACCACAGCTTGCTGGCTCAGCTCGTGCATGCTGGGGGTGACCACCTCCCCAGTTGATGAGACATGGTCCCACCGTCTTCCTAGAGTTCCAGTCTGCCCTGCTGCCATCCCTGTCTGTGTTGCTGTTGTCTGCTCTAGCAGCTGACTGGAAGGGGCGCATTGGCCCCAGGCCATGTAGCCATCAGGTCTGGAAGGCTGAAAGCAGGAAGAATGGTGCCTTCCTAGCACACCCAATATTCCAGAATATAATAAAGGAAAATATTTCTCAATGAATTCTCAGTAAAAGATGAGAAACAGCCAGTGTCTGCATCATACTAAGGGGACTGGGATTTTCTTTAAATTTGGCAGACCAACCTAACACACATTTGAACCTCTTCTTTTCACACTGTTGCTCATTCTCAGGGTCTGCTTTGTCTCCAGACAGATCCATTCTCTTTCAGAACAGCCTTGCTCTTCCTGTCTGTTTCACTCATGGACGTGTTGGAGTAAACACTCCCCTTCACTCTATTCTCAGACAAACACTAGTATTAACTGTTTGCTACTGAGGGATTTAGAAGCATTTATTGCGTGACGGATGACATTTCTGGGGAGTGTTCCCAAGATCCAGCACTTTGTGTTCAAAAACTCCCAGCTTCCTTGGTGAAAATAAGACCAAGGTTTCTTTGCAGTGTACAAGAATAAAGAAAGCTTTCACCTCAGGTGGACTTGACCCACAATATCTGGCTCAAGAGGCCAATGCCTTGGCCATTAGGCCACTGATGTGCAGCTTCAAAGACAGAAATTCCCTCTCATAAATGCACATTCCTCACATTCGCTTAGAAGCCAAATACCTCCTTTCTGCACTTTATAGAAATATCTGCATCCCCTGGCAGCAAGGCAACTAGGCTGGTGACTGACAGACCTGAGCACCACCTTTCTACCAGCCATCTTTAGAGAAGAACCCCATCCTAGAGTCACCCCTCCCTCCTTCAGCACCTCCACGTCTGTGGCTCTGAGTGGCAGTAGGATGATTAGAGGCGAATCCGGGGCTGGAAGGGGGGTAAGGTTGGCCTATAAGGAGTAACCAGGTGGGGCAGACCCAGGAGAGGTTGTGGACTGTTGGTCGGTTGTTGGGATCTGAGCTCTGGATAAAAAGTTGCACAGAGACCTGACACACAGGGTTATAAGGCCAACATAGTGACCCTTACTGGCCTCGATGAACCCCAAACCGTTGTTACTAAGGGCACTGAGGAGTCCTCTGTCCCTTAATAACTTCTGGGAACTCCCCAGGAGGCTGTGGGCATCAGCCGCCTCCTGTCACACAGGTTAGACTCCTGGCGCTGTGCCAGCTGCCCCCTCGCTTGCAGGCCCAGTGTAGGAAGAAGGAGGACTGGTGCTGGCAGAAGAGGGTTTGGATTAATCCACCTCTATGTTATGGGCACAGCACACGGACGCTGTGTCACTCTGCTGGCTTTTCTTCAGCAGCACCTAGCGGCCCTGGCTCCAGGCTAGCACCTTGCGAGCTCTAGCACTGGCAGGAAGCGTTGCAGGGTGCTGGGCAGTGACCCTGGCAAACAGCTGCTGGTAGGTGTCTCTGTGGTGTCATGGGTCAGTGAGTTCAGCTGTTAATGGAAAGGAGGGGGGGTTATGCTCCCCAGGGATGCCACTGAAGGCTCCTCCTGGCTCCTCAAGGTCTGCTGGGAGCCGTGATGTTCCCCTTTTGCCGCCTCAAAGGCTCCCTCTTGGACAAAGTGGGTTCACCTGCTGGCTGGAAGAGTGTAGGGGCTGCGCTGCAAAAGCCCATTCTCCCGGCAGCCGTGCTGGAGGCTCAGGCTTAATCCTCAAAGCCAAGCGCAAAACCTTCAGCTGGGAACGTTTCACTCCCTCCTGCCTCCGCCCAAGGAGCAAGGGAGAAGCGGAGGAGACACGTCCGGCTCGAACATGCCTCCCTCCCACTTCCCTGAAGGCCATGCAATGCTCTTGGCCTGCCTCATGCCTTGTCAGGAAAGCCGCGGGCCATGCTGCCCAAGCCTCAGTCACATCCACAGCCTGGCCTGCCCTGGCTGACGGCGTGCAGAGCCACGTAAGTCAATGGCAGGTCAAGTCGGGAGCCTCAGCTCTTTCCCCTGACAGCCACACACACACACAGCACTGCCTGGCGTCCCGAGAGCCTCCCTTGTGTTCTCCCGCAGCAGCCGCCTGCCGGTGTGGGTGGGAAGAGGGGACAAGGAAGCACTGTGGCCTCATTCCGGGACAGGAGGCCCTCACCACTCCCAGGCCTGCCTCTTGCCTTCAGCCCAGGCAGCTAGAGGTGCCGGGGAGCTCCCTGGCAGGCCGCCGCCTCAGCCAGGAAATAAGGAAAAGGCGATGAATGAAGAAGTCAGGAAATAACAAGGAAATGAAGAGGTTTTTCGAACGGGTTTTCGGTCCGATTTACCAGCTTCTCAGCTACCGCTCAAAGTTAAAGACCTAAAGTCAATATATCAGCATAAGCACAGATGGTTAGATGAGAATTAAAAGGAGCTGCTGTCACAAGAGTTAGGTTGCCTGCAAGCAGCATGCAGACCGTTTTAAAATGTCACAATTAGAGGCTCAGATGAAATGCTTGCCCTAAATCAGAAACAACAATAGGAGGACCAGCAGAACGCCACTCTAGGTATACAGCCGAGTAATGGAGGCTGTTAGAGGCAAAAAGTCATTTCTCAAAATTTGGAAATCAAATCCTAGTGAGGATAATAGGAAGGTGCACAAACTCTGGCCTCTTAAGTGTCAAAGTGTAACAAGTCAGACCAAGAAAGAATCTGAGAAGCAACATGCTAAAGACACAAAAGCTAAGCATAAATCCGGTCAATGCGAGTCCTGGTCTGTCCCCGCAGAAAGGTGAACCTCCTCTGTGGCTGGAGTGAGCTTCTCTAAGCTGCCCTCACTACAGACCTGTGCCAGGTAGTGCTCATTGTAAAAATGTCTCCTCTGACGGTTGGGAAAATGGGACCAGCGGTCCTCAGGCCGGCTGACACAATTAAAATCTTGCCCAACAACAAACATCATGCAGTCCAGAGGAAGGGAGCCTTTGATCTTCCCTCTCATGTCTTAACTGGAGATCATACACACTAATATAGCAATAATCAGTGCCACAGAGCACAAAGTCTACCAGTAATGCACTCCCTGGTCGGAGCTCCACCACCTTCTGTACTCGCACTGCAAATGTGAAAAACAAGACTCCAGCCCCATCATTCTTCCCTGGCCAGGAGGCCCTTCCTCCAATCACCCTCTGCCTATTGTGCTACCCTAGCGTTGTTAATGTGCATTTCCTGAACATCCACCGTGTCCAAGTCCAGCTGTTCCAAGGCACTGAACCTCAAGCACCTCCTCCTGGGCCCCCAAATCCCTTCCACCTTCCACACAGCCATTTTCACAGTTGCCCCTTCCATGGTACTGCCCTTGCTTCAGCTGCGCAGAGGAGTTTTCATCCCCAATCCCTGCCTGTCACTGCCCAGCAGCCCTCTGGCACCATTCCTGATGGTCACTCTGCCTTGCTCTCTTCCTGTCATGTTGGGAAAGACAGCTCTCATCGTTAAAGGTCAGGTGGGCCAACTAGGGGCAGAAGCCCATTCTATGTTTTCCTACTGCAGAGCCCAAGATCAGAGACTCACTGTCAGTGCCACCTAGAGGGGAGGCAAGTGGGGCAATTTGCCCCAGGCCCTGCAGGGTCCCAATGAGAATACAGTATTGCAAATTTTTTTTAATGCAAGGGGCCCTCAAAATTGCTTTCTCCCTAGGCCATCCCTGCTCATCTTGGGTGCAGGTACTGCTGTGCTGCCAGATAACAAGCTGCTCCTGCACAAAGCGAATAAAAGAACCTGCTAAAGGCTGGGATTGATCCAGGGACCTTTAGCTTGTCAGTCTAATGCGCTCCCAACTGACCTACTCTGGCAGCTGTATGGGATTATTTTGGCCTATTGCTTCTCTGTCCAGGATGTTTTTGCAGCAGTTGGACACAAAAAGGACGTCATTGTGAGCGGCCCATGAAGACAAGACTCGCTTTTGCCTGCCTTGCTCTGCTTGACTTGCTTCCTCGCCCTGTTCCTGCCCTAGTGCCCGGGTTGACCTGGTGGTGGAAAGGGACTGGGGGCCAGTGGTGCGGGGAGGAAGTTGAGCTGGACCCTGAGCTAGACTAGACCCTGGCAGTGAGAGTCTGGCCACTACTTACCACTCCACCCTGTTGTCCTGGCTTCCCCCACTGGATGTCATTTCGGGAGGGAAGTGGGTCTTCTGCCTCCCCTCCCCGATTTTCACAGCACAGAGGAGTGTGAACAGGACAATGAATGGCTGCTCCACACCCCCACCGGAGGAACCCGACGCCCTTAGCTGTGGTGAGTAAGAAGTGGCTGTTGGCTGACAGGGCCTGTCCCCCAGGAGCTAGAACAGCAGCTGCCGCCTCCCCCTCGACTCCAGGCTGTGGGAAATGCTCATTGCCTGGCTGCATGGGTGGCTGCTGCTCCGTGCCCTGGAGAGCATCTGAGTTGCTCTGCCAACCTCCCATCTGCACTGAGCCAGTCTGGTAAGGTCCGAAGTGCCCCCTCCAGCCTAGCAGCTGAGAGTCTGTGCAGACATCAGCCTCCCTGCCAGCCCCATAGGCAGCAGCAGCGCCAACCCCGCCAGCACCACAGGGGCACTCAATGCACTTCCTGTGGGGAAATGGCTCCTTGGTGTCCAGCTGCTAGAGTGAGAGTCAGGAGAAAGCAGTGTCTGGCTCACCTTGGGGGAGAGAAGAGACCTGATGAGTGCGGATCTCCCTCTATCTCCCACACAATGCTGGTCAGTTTATTGTCACTGTGACAGTCAGCGTTTCTCTTCAGGGCCGGCCCTAGAGGGATCGGGGGTCTGGGACAAATTCCCCCTTTCCTCCCCAGGCCCTGCCCCCAATCCACTCCTTCCCTCAAGCCCCCACCCCTGTCCCATCTCTTCCCGGCTTGCACCATTCCTCTCCCTATCCCACCTGTCATAAACAGATAGCTAAGGGTTAATGTCTCTTTCACCTGAAAAAAAAGTAACCGGAAGCACCTGACCAGAGGACCAATCAGGAAACCGGATTTTTTTAACTCTGGGGGGAGGGAAAGTTGTGTCTGAGTCTTTGTCTGTCTGCCTGCTTTTCTCTCAGCTTTGAGAAGTGATTTCTGTTTTCTAATCTTCTGTTTCCAGTTGTAAGTACGAAAAGATCAGATAGAATTTATATGTTTCTTTTGTATTTACATGAATATAGTTGCTGGAGTGCTTTGGATTGTATTCTTTTTGAATAAGGCTGTTTATTCAATATTCTTTTAAGCAATTGACCCTGTATTTGTCACCTTAATACAGAGAGACCATTTGTATGTATTTTTCTTTCTTTCTTATATAAAGCTTTCTTTTAAGACCTGTTGGAGTTTTTTCTTTAGTGGGGAACTTCAGGGAAATTGAGTCTGTACTCACCAGGGAATTGGTGGGAGGAAGAAGTCAGAGGGAGATCTGTGTGTGTTAGATTTATTCGCCTGACTTTGCATACTCTCTGGGTGAGAGGGGAAAGAGAGATTAACTCTCAGTAATTCTGTTCTCCAGGACTGGAAACGGGGAGGGAGGAGTCCCTCTGTTTAGATTCACAGAGCTTGTGTCTGTGTATCTCTCCAGGAGCACCTGGAGGGGGGAAGGGAAAAAGGATTATTTCCCTTTGTTGTGAGACTCAAGGGATTTGGGTCTTAGGGTCCCCAGGGAAAGCTTTTCAGGGGGACCAGAGTGCCCCAAAACACTCTAATTTTTTGGGTGGTGGCAGCAATACCAGGTCCAAGCTGGTAACCAGGCTTGGAGGTTTTCATGCTAACCCCCATATTTTGGACGCTAAGGTCCAAATCTGGGACTAAGTTATGACACCACCTCTTCCCATCCCTGCTCCTCTCCCTCCTGACCCAGCGCCTCCTGAATCCCACTGAACAGCTGATCACTGGCAAGTGGGAGGTGCTGAAGGGGAAGAGGAGGAGCTTGTCTGCAAGGCCTGTAGTGTGTGTGTGTGTGGGTGGGGAGCTGGCTGGCAGTGGGTACTGAGCCCCTATTTTTTCTCCGTTGGTTCTGCAGCCCCATAGCTCCCATGGATTCGCTGACTTGGCTCCTTTCACACTCTAGAGAGAGGAGCAGAACCAGGGCTATGGCTGATCTATGGGGCACTAGGTGAGTGGCAGAGGCTTCAGGTGCTGAGAGTTTGCCTGGCACCTCAGGGACACAGTGTGAGGTGGTGTCCCAGGGATCTCTATGAAAGGAGCAGAACAGGATTTACTTGGGGTGGGGAGAGAATTGAGAGTGTCTCAGGGGGTTGTACAGAGGTATTGCCTGGGTTAGAGACTGGCTAAAACACAGGCCTCGCTGTGAGCAGGATTTGAAACTGCGCAGGGGAACCCTATTGGATTTTGACTCCAACGCCTTAACCACTCAGCCATCAGCCCAAAAATGCCCCAATGCCAGAGAAACTGGTAAAGAATCACAATGTCCAGGCTTGAAGTCATCTGAACTACAGAATTCCCACTGCAAACCTGGCTCCCAAAGCACATGGAGGATTTGGGTTTGTTCTCTTTGCTTAGCCATGTGCAGTCGCACAGAGAGCATGTTTAAAAGTCTCCTCTCCCACAGAGCGGGAGTGGGAAATGATTCTCAACTTGAAGCTTGATGTGAATGAGGATGTCTGGACCACAGGGCCAGGGACAGATCTTTGCTAGAGAAACCAGTGACACACGGAACCAGACTAAGGAAAATGTTTACTGGAGTCAGTAACTGGATTAGCAGCAGTATTGTGCAGAGAAATGTCTCACATGAGGAGTCAGAGCATTGGTGGTTCGGTAGCAGAAGTCACAGCTACAGTGGGGGAGGCCTACCTTTGGTTTCTGGCCAACAAAGGGATGAGTTTTATTGTCTCCAAATTTCAGTAGAAAAATTCAGACTCAAACTGTGTGTGGTGGGGGTTTCTCTGGTTTGTTTTGTTTTTCTCATTTGAAATGTCCTTGATCATTTTTCTGGGAAAACTTTTTGGAGAAGGGCAAGGAAGAGTCAGAACAATTACAAATCTCCACGGGAGTGAGGGTGTCTCTCAGCGCCAGGGGAGGAGTTGAGATTTTCATGAAGGGGAGTTGAGGAGATAAATGAGAGGCTTTTGCTCCCGCAGAGGGAGCGGCTTGGCAGGTTCATTTTTACCAAGTGAACCCCCCTCCCCCACACACACATGTTGCTCCCCTGCTGCTGCTACCACAGCTCAGAGCCCACTGTCACCCCCAGTATGTGACCTACAGCTTCCCCCTGACAAAGCCCTTATCTATCAGAAACAAAATCCCCTCGTCTGCCCCTTCTCCCATCTTAGCCCTCCCCCCGCACATAGCCCAGGACAACCCGACCTAGCCATGCCAGTGGGTCGGGCTTAATCTTCAAGGCCGAGAGCAAAACCTTCAGCCAGGCACGTTTCGCTCTCTTCCCACCTCGGCCCAAGCGGCAAAGGATAAACGGATGAGACACGCCGGCTGGAAGACTCCTCCCTCTCACTTCTCTATAGCCTTCTGTGATGTTATTAATATGAACTGGTACCGTGGAGATCATTGTTGCCACCACTGTTATATATGTGCAGCAAATATTGTGCAAAGGTTGGCATGTGAGGTGTCTATGACAAGGTTACCATTTGCTGGTTATAATTATGCTGGCTGTATGTGTGTACCATTTCTGTATTTGAAGTTATGAATATGGGCTATGTACTTGTATCTCAAATGTATTTGATTCCAAGTAGCCTCAGTGTCATAAGCCCCCAACTCCTTCAGGAGTCCCTAGCAAAGAGACCCCCCCCACTGTCCTGGACTCCCTGGGAGGTGCCTCCCACCCCCTCCCAATGGAGCACCAAGGATTAAAGTGGCAGCATTTAGTGTCAGTGGGGTTCAGTGGCTCAGGCCAGCCACCTTAGCTGGGGACCTGCCCCCATAGAGGGCCTGAGCCTGGGGTGTTCACAGCCCCCTCCTCACCTCTCCCTGAGCTCACCTGGAACAAAGCAGAAGCGTCCGTCGGTCACGCTGCTGTCTAAGTCCCAGGCGCTGCTGCTGTCCCATGGGGAGCGGGCCGAGCTACTGGGGCTGGGAGAGGGATCCTCCACCTCCTCCCCTGGGAAGGCTGGAAGGTCCCCACTGACTGGGCAGGGTGATGTCTCTTGCTGGAAATCGGGGCTTGGCTCCTGGGGCCACTGCTGCCCACACAACAAGCCCCGGAGCCACCCTGACTGGTTCTGCTGCTGGGCTGGGTCCTGCCTGCCCAGTCGCATCCTGGCCCAGCTCCATTTTGGCCTGGCCGGTGCCTCTCCCACCTCGGCGCCTGCGCCGGGAGCAGGTTTCCTCTTCCAGAAGGCTGGGCACTTCCACCTCCTGGCCCGGCTGGTAGCAACTTCCCTGCCAGTGGGGACGGAGGGGCCGCTCCGCTCCGCTCCTGGGGAAGATGGCAGCTGCTTCCCTCAGGCTCTGGGGCCACCTGCAGAGCCTTCTTCCTGAACATCCTCAGGAGCCTGGACATCCTGGAACCGAGCGGGGAGCAGGTGTGAGTCTTGGGTCAAGGCAGCCTCTCCCTAACCAGTCTGTTTGGTCCCTCCCCATCCCTGCCCCAGCCAGAGCAGCTCCTCCTCTCCCCACAGGGGTGCAGGGAGTGCAAGCTACACACACTGGCAGGAGTTCATTGTATGATCTGCTCCCCATCAGCGTTCCCCCTCCTCATCCCTGGGGCTGCAAGACCCGGGGAGTCTCGTCCTTTTTGAGCGCTGGGGTCAGTCACAAAGACCATTGGTCACTTTGGACAAGCAGCTCCCTCCTGCCAGTCCAGGACACACTCACACCTCCCCCCCACCCCACTCCCAGGCTAGAGAAGGAACAGAATCCTGGAGTCCGGACTTCTCCTGGGAAACCATTCCCCACTTCAACGTCCCTAGGCATAGCAAGGCCAGGACCCCCTCGTTTCCCATTGATTTCCATGCTCAGCAGCTCCC
Source organism: Gopherus flavomarginatus (assembly GCF_025201925.1). Classification (NCBI taxonomy): domain Eukaryota; kingdom Metazoa; phylum Chordata; order Testudines; family Testudinidae; genus Gopherus; species Gopherus flavomarginatus. The sequence goes on from NC_066636.1 coordinate 13,779,528, forward strand.
AGGGTCTGGCCCAGCTCAGAGACTCTCAGCCTGGGGAACAGTCTCCCACAAGGGAAGGGCTGGGAGCCCCATTGCTGGGACCTTGCCAAACACACTGGAGACAGCTCTGAAGAAGCCCCTCCCCGGTCTGAGAGTGAGGGACTCCTGGGGGCTGTTTGTAAATCCAATGTCCTTTGGGAGAGATTCTCTCCCCATCTTTCTGCCTCTCCCCAGACAGACAGGGGACAACATCGAGGAACCCTAATGCCACTCACTTGCTCTCGTGATGGAGTGATGGATGGAGGATGTTCAGTGTCATCCCTTGCCCTTCTCCTCACTCTCCAAGCCCAAGGCAGGCTGGAGAGGGGGGTGGTGACATGAGGAGTTACCCTGCCCAGCCAGCAGGCAGGGTGATGACACTGGGTGATCGGCTGGCTGGGAAAACAAGAGTCTGTCTTATTTCCAGGGAAAGGAGAAACTTAGCAAGCAGCAGGGGGTGCAGAACATCATCCTAGTGCAGGTGTGACAGCGCCTCCGGGATCCTGAAATCCCAGCACTTTACACACCTTCCTGGAGCCTCCCAACCCCCCTGGGCTGTCGGAACTGCAACCCCAACCCTACTGATGAGAGACAGGCCTAGGGAGGGGAAGCTACTGGCTCAGGGTCACACCAAGTGTCAGATGTATGGATGGGACCCAGCAGTCCTTCTTTCCAGGAACCTTTGCTAACCACTGCTGCACACTCCCTCCCACAGCTGGCAATTACAAGCAGAACCTCATGGCCGCTCCCCCTGCCTTTGAGAGGGAGTGTGCTCTGCTGGAGTCGCTGGACCAGGGGACTGGGAGTCAGGACTCCTGAGTTCCATTGCTGGGGATTTAATACTTTCCCGCTATTGGAAAGTGCTGGGAGAATCCCCCAGCCAAAGCTGCTCTGACAGTGCTAAGCAGCATCTGACCATTCAAGGGCGGAGCGCACTGCCCAGGAAGAGAAGTGTTTGGCTCTGGGGTTTCACTTCAGCCCAGTCTAGAGAGAGGGGCCCAGCCAGGAAGTTTGGCTCAAGACCAATTCTCCAATTTGTTAAAGGCATTTTGAATTGCAATCCTGTGATCATTTGCAAATTTTAGAAGCATGCTCTGCAGTCCATTTTCCAAATCAGTAATGAAAATATTGAATAGTACCAGACCCAGGACTGATCCCTGCCGAACCCAACAGGTACACCCTCTCTGTTGGACAGCCAAACATGGAGAAGGGCTCTTGGAGTCTGGGCTTTCAACCAGCTCTTCACCCACATCACACTGAATGCGTCTAGACCGTATTTCCCTCATTTGCTTGTGAGACTGTCCTACGGGACTGTGTCAAAAGCCTTAGTAACACCGAGATAGATCCCATCTACTGTTTACCCATCTCCGCTAGGCCTGGAACCCTGCCGAAGACGGAAAGAGGATTGGTTTGGAATGATTTGTTCTTGACAAATCCGTGCTCACTAGTCCTAAGAACCAAAGTATCCTGTAGTTGCTGCTGACAAACTGATTGTTTAAGAACGTATTCCAGTATCTCTCCAACTTGTTATGCCTTTCTCTGCTTGATTAAAGAGCCTTTTAATACCCAATATTTTCTCTCCATTAAGGCCCTTGAAGACTTCAATGAAGTCACCTTTCAATCTTCTTTGATAAGCTAAAGAGGTTGAGCTCTTTCAATAGCTCACTAGAAGGCATTTTTCTCCAGCCCTCAGAACTTTTGGTGGCTCTTTGCTGCCCCAGCTCCAATTTCACAACATCTTTTTCAAATTAGGACACCAAAACTGGAGGCAGTATTCCAATATCAGTCTCACTGATGCTGTGTCACCTCCTGTGACCTTATTGATATAATCTGTAACTATATAGATCACCATTGCGACCACTGTTCTGTGTTTGCAGCCAATATTGTAGAAAGGTTGTGGTGTAAGGGATCTATGGAGAGGTTCTGATTGGCTGATTATAATGATGCTATCTCTAGATGTGTATCATTTTTGTAGTTGATATTATGAAAATTGGCTCTATGCTGTCCGTATTTCAAACTTGTGCTATGCTTCCAGGGAACACCCCAGCCAGACAAGTTGGTGTCAATTCTGCCTAGCCTGCTTGATGGCCCTTTAAAGACCATCAGCTATACAATTGACCCATTGAGAGAAGGCAGATATGCCTTGTGACTAAGCAAGGTTTGCAGGCCCTGCCTATGGACGGAACTCAGTTTTTTCTATGCCACGTGCTGGATAGAGTGTCCTTGGGACAAAGAAAGCAAAGACCACATGGCAAGAGACTAGAAAAGGCTGATGCCTCATCTCCATCTTGTCTTCAATCCTGCTTCATTCCTCTGGAGGGACTTTGCTACAAACTGAAGCTCTATACAAAGGGCTGAATGACCCATCCCAGCTGTGGATGGACTCCAGAGACTTGATTTCAACCTGCAGTTTATTCCATCACTGCTACTATCCTGAACCAAGAACTTTGCCATTATTGGATGTGAAGGGTTCAAATCCATGTGCATTATATAACAACCTGGTCTATGGATTGTGCCAGCTCTTTTCCAGACCAAAGTCTAGAGTATGGTCAAGGGACCAGAGGCCTAGCAAACAGTGATCAGCTAAGAGAAAGCTGGAGTAAACAGAAAGCCTTGCTTGCTAAGATAGACCTGGTCAGCAAATTCCCAGGTGTTGGAGCTAAGAACTAAAGAATTGTGTCTTATTCAGAGTTACAGATTGAACAAAGAATCTCTGTTTCTATTGTGTTTGTTTCTTCTGTGGGGAGACGTTCTTCCCACAGATCCAACCTTGAATTTATGAAAAGTTGGTACATAGAGAATTGTATTTGTTGGGTGTGGTTACAATACATATAAAGTTGCTAGGCAATCAGTAATAGTAGTGTTGCATGTGCTTGTGACTATTTTCAATATTATTTACCTTTGATATGTGCACTTACAGGAATAGGCAGCTATTGCATAATATTACCTGCACTTGTGCTTGACTCCAGCATAACTTGCCATTTGTATTAATCCTCACTCAGTGCTGGTCTTTAATTCTGTTTTTCTTATTCTGTCTGTGTTGCTTTATAGTCATAAGTCATTAAAAACCTTTCTGGCAGAATAATTAGCTGTTTCGTTTCTCATTTGCAGACACTACTCAACCTCATTCCATCTGTGTTGGGTGGTGGGAAGTAACGATCACCCAGAGCCCCACTAGGGCCCTGACGGGAGCCCCCCCCTAAGGCTCTGACGTGTGCCTCCTCCTTCCATTAATGTCCACAACCACATTCTAGACATGGGTATGGTGACCTCCCTGGGGATCTTGATAGTTTTAGCAGCTTCTTGGTGGCTATTTTCCTGCTCACAGCCACTGTCTTCTTCTCATGCCTTGTCCTGGGGGCCCAGCTGCTGGCTGACTGGGAAGGAGCCAAAGTGCTGGTGACTTTAGCCTGCACCAAGTTGCCTTTGCTCATCAGACTCCTGAACTGCAACTGGATGTGAATCTTGTTTTTCTGCACAACACAGGCCCTGGAGAAGAGGGATCTGCAAATGTACATTCCTATGATCCCTTTGTTTAATTGATGAAAACATGAACTAGACACTTAAAGGACTGGAAGTGATTTCAGCTGCTGGACAGCTTAGCTGGGTTTTTATTCATTTGCTCAGGAAAATGCTGAATGGTCAAGTTCATTTCAAGCTCCCCATTCAGTGGATCTCCTGAACATAATGGAAATGGATATGAATGTTTTCATTTAAAAAAGGCTTCTAAAGGGATACTTGGATGATTTGATCTGCAGTCAAACACTCTACCACTGAGCTATGCCCCCATAACAAAGCTCTGTTAGAGTCTGTGATCTTAGGGACTTTGAAGAACAGACCCTGCTTCAACCAGCTCCTTTTCCATTCCCAGACCATGGGTAGTTTTAAAAATGGGGTTTGATTAACCTTTATATATACATGTAGGCACCACGGCTTGCACACCCACTGATATAGCTTCCCTCACTGACAGAGCTACCGCCTCTCAGGGAGGTGGATTAACTACACAGATGGGGCAGCTCTCTCCCATCAGCTTAGAGCATCTTCAGTAATGTGCTACAGATCTGCTATTGTGTGTTCTACTTCCATCTCTCTGGCCACACAATAGCAGATCTTAAAGTGAACAATCCTGCAGCAAAAAAATTTCAGGGCCAGACTTCAAAGAGTAACTGCTGAGCTTCAGTTCATCTGCAAATTTGACATCATCAGCTCAGGATTAAACAAAGATTGTGAATGGCTTGCCAATTACAAAAGCACTTTCTCCTCCCTTGGTTTTCACACCTCAACTGCTTGAAGAGGGCCTCATCCTCCCTGATTGAACTAACCTCATTATCTTCATCCTGCTTCTTTCTTGCATATATATACACCTGCCCCTGGAAATTTCCACTACATGCATCTGACGAATTGGGTATTCACCCACGAAAGCTCATGCTCCAAAACATCTGTTAGTCTATAAGGTGCCACAGGATTCTTTGCTGCTTTTACAGATCCAGACTAACATGGCTAACCCTCTGATATTTGTGGTTAATGACATTGCTGTATCTTGTTCATTCCCTGCCTGGATAATTCAGACAGTCCCTTTCCCATCATATCGCCAGCACATCAGTGATTCCAATAGCATGGGCAGCTTTACTCTAGGGCACCGAGATTTTTCGGGGAGTTGGTGGCTCCTTTCTTTCCTCACCCTGGAGTAAACTCAGCTTTTTATTCCATCCTTGACTATTCATGGAATAACAGCAGCAGCATGAAGAAAGAGGAACATGAATATCTCACTGCCAGGGAAAAATGGCCACTTCCCCTCTTTTTGACCATTGCCATTGCAGGAGAGAAGGTTTCAATGGAATCGAATTTCCTGGATCAGACAAGAGACACAGGAAGATTTTGCTGTTCATGGATCCATGCAAGGGAAATTGTCTCTCTGTGTGAAAATAGGGAGGGAAATGAAACACCCACAGGGTGGTGTCTAAGGCAGATGGGACCCCTATAGGATTAGAACAGGACATGTTCTCAAGCAGCATGTTTCTTACTTTGCCCATCTGTCAATTTTGATTATTATCAATGGAAATATTTTGCCATTGGGCTGTGTGTTTACACAGAAATTGACATTTACCAACAAACACGTAATTCTTCCAGTCCTGCTGAGTCTCCAGTGGGGAGTTTAGAAGGACAGAGTCAGTCTTCCCAGTCCCCATGCCAGGCCTGGGCTCTCCATGCTATCCACTTCCCACAGTGCTGGGAGCCTTCCGTGATCTCCCCTCAGACCTCTGCCCCCCACTCCCACTTCTGGGATCCCCTTCCAGCATTGTCCAAATGCCCTGCTTCCGGGATCCCTCCCCATCCCCTCCGAGCAAAAGCTCTGCATTATTCCCACACTGGGAATTGAACCCCAGTCACTTGTTGAAAACCAGGAATCCTGACCACTAGACCCTATGGGACTAGGATTGCTATGTTTGTTACTAAGACAACTCCTCATAAGAGCAGCAGCGCCACCCAGTGGGGATTGCACACAGGGCTGAATTAACCCTTCAGGTACTGAGGTTTTCCCTCTATCCATTCCCAGTGCCTATGATCAGGAAACAGACATCAGGCTCCCAGGTGCTGAACAGACCATGATTGAGATAGGGACCCCATATTGTGCAAGGTGCTGTACAAACCCTGGCCAACACTGGGACACCCAGGGGGTTCCCCTCAATTTCTCTGAGCCTCTGCCACCCAACTTCATCTAACTCCAGCTGGATCACCCTCCCCTCTCGCAAAAACCCACCTTTCCAAACAGTCCTTCTTTCCCCACTCCCTAATTCTGCTTTCACACTCTGTGACCACCTCCTCTCCCCTCCCAGGTGAAGCAGAGATGGAGCCAACTTCAGCCACTGGAGACAACCCCAGCGAGCGCTGCAGCCTGCCCAAGGCTGGTGTTTGCAGACACAGGACAGGAGCAACTGGGAGCAGTGGGTGCTGGGAAGAAGGAAGCAGGAGCCAGGAGAAGAAAAACCAGAGATTGGGGGTGGGGCAGCTCCTGGGGGCGGAGCTCTGGCACAGAGTGTGGGCGGGGCAGCTCCTGGGGGCAGGGCTCTGTCACAGAGTGGGGGCGGGGCAGCTCCTGGGGGCGGGGCTTTTTTCTGCAGTGAGTCTTTTCAACCATTAGTATGAGGGATGAAACCTTTCCGGGCTGTTGGGGAGATGGTTGGTTAGTTGCACAGGCAGAGACGGCACTGTTTAAAGCTGTTCTCGTGTATCAGGTCAGGTTAGCTGCAGCTCACCGAACCCCGAGGATCTGAGGTGAGCTACTTTGTAGCAGAGGCAGACCAAGCAGCAGGTACAATGCCGGGTTGCACCCTGGCTGGCAGATAGAATCTCAGTGACCGAGAGACTTTTTTCCGTTGTACTGTATGAACTGGAGCCATAAGCTCACTGAACGTTAAATCTCACCAAATGAGGGTCAATCCAGCCTCATCATTGTATCCACTCGTTATACTCCACACCTGAACATAGCCCTCATATGAACAACTTACCCTCCTATCTCAGTGTCTGTACACTGACCCTTTAACCTTTTACTCCCAATCGGGGCTATTGCAAATGGTGTATTCTTTATACCACCTGATCTTAAACCAAATTTTGCACTCCCTCAATAATCTGTAATATTATTCCCTGACCACCAGAAACTTCTATGCCTAAACTCTGTAGTGTACACTAGTTTTTTAAACATCATCTTAGTAAAATCCCCTGCTCAATGCAGGACTCATCCCCCACTAAATCCCCACTTGGCCCCCTCTGGAGTTGAGCTCACAACCCTGGGTTTAGCAGGCCAATGCTCAACCCCCTCAGCTGTCCCTCCACCCATGTTGACAGTTGTTCAAGATCCCAGCTCCTGCTCCTTTGCAAGGTGAGTGCATCTGCTCCGGGTTTTAAGCCTGCTAACCCAGCGGGGGCCTGATTGCCCTCTGGCTTCCCGCCCAGCTCCCTCTGCCATGCGCCTGTGCTTCAGCGGGACTGTCTCAAGAGAGCAGCTTTCCCCCTCCCCCGCATCCCAGTCTCCGCCCAGCTGGGGAACGAGCAGGGGCAGCCCTGAGAAAAGTCTCCTTTGAGCGCTGGAAGCCGGCAGGGAACTCTCATTTCCATACCCAGGGTGCATTGCGTGCAGCGAAGTGAGTCGCTGCTCAAGGGGCTGGTTTTGCTCCCAATGTCCCCGGTTCCGATGAGCCAATTTGGGATTTAAATGGATTCAATTAAATTTCCTCGAAAAGGGAGAGGTTTAGTGGGGCTGTTAGTGTAGTCACTCCGAGTTGAGCAGAAGGCGCCTTTCCCCTGGCAGTGCCTCTGCAACTTATTGTGGTTTTTCTTCAGATGATATAAATCTTTTGTTCTCTTCTGCTGCAGAGCAGAGCAGAGCAGAGCAGAGCAGAGCAGAGTTTTTCCTAGAGTGTAATGTTTATGTCTGAGCCCCTAACAAGTTTGTGATTCCTTTTTTTAAATTCCCCAGGAGCTAAAAGCACATTGTTATATGCAGTTTCCAAATGGAAAACTGAAGCACAGATAGTTTAAGACACTTTGGAGTCAAGTGCCATAGATATGCCTATAAGTAAATTAATACCTTTTAAGAGATTCATATGGAAGATCATCTCCCATTAAGCTGTATGGAACTCTGTTATTTACCTTTAGAAGAACAGAAGGCTTGAACACTCCTGCTTTTGAATAATTTATTGTAAGGGACCCAAGGGAGCTGTCAGTTTAATTGTGCAATGTGGGATCTAATACCTGCAATGTTTTTTGAAAAATTTCTAAATGTAAAAGCAACGGATTAAAGGTATTATTTTAAGACATACTGATCCCTGGGAGATTCAAATACAGACGCAGTCTCCTAAACCCAGAAGAGGTCATCTATTCTCTTTTTACAATATACAAAATCTGAACATTATTGAGAACCAATGGGATTTTTTCCATGCAAGTGCAGTCAGTCATCCAGCTGTACATTGAAATCTGGTCACTCTGATGTCGAACCTTCACTATGAAACTACTTTGGGTAGGGAGGGGAAAAATTATAGGCTGGTAGTTTCCCCTGTTCCATGTAGAATAAAATATTTGGTCCTAACTTATCACTGCATTACTCCAATTTTATGCTGATGTAAATTGCAAACTGGATAGTGGTGAATCAGGCCTTTTCTGTTTCCTAATGAAGGTTTTTCTTACTCTAATTTTTCCATGGGAACAAACTGCTACCATAAAAAGAGCGTTGTGATCTCAAATGGGAGAAGAGATGGCTAGTGAGGTAGGAAAGACTAAAATGGGAGATTTTTTTCAAAGGCACAAAGAGCAGGAGGAAGAAGATAAATTCCACGTGTAAGCTAGTGTAGCCCCTGTGGTGTTAGCATGATGGTAGTGTGTGCTGGCCCTGTAAGAATAACAACTATGGATGGCTAATATCAGAAGACACTCATACATGTGGTAATTTTTATCAACAGACATTTAAACTACATTTCCTATGGTTATATACAAGCACTGCATTCATGCAAATGTATTGCGCAACCAGGAAAAGCAAATGGTAAAGTTTCAACAGCAAAATTAACTTGGCCAGATTTACACTAGAGTATATTAAGCTACCATTTGTCAGGAAAAAGAGGGACAAAAATATTACAGATCTGCTGTCATAAACAGATCGTCAAGCGTTAATAGAACAAAAGTACTTTATATCTCTTTTGCTTGTAAAGAGTTAACAAAATCAATGAGCCTGGCTGTCACCTGACCAGAGGACCAATCAGGGGACAGGATACTTTCAAATCTTGAAGGAGGGAAGTTTTTGTGTGTGCTATTAGATTTTGGTTGTTGTTCACTCTGGGGGCTCAGAGGGACCAGATGTGCACCCAGGTTTCTCTCCAATCTCTCCGATACAGGCTCTTATAAGTTCAGAATAGTGAGTACTAGGTAGATAAAGTGAGGTAGGCTTATGTTTGTTTTCTTTATTTGCAAATGTGTATTTGGCTGGAAGGAGTTCAAATTTGTATTTTGCTGAAAGGATTTTAATTTCTACTTGTATACTTAGGCTGGGAAGGTATTCCCAGTGTCTATAGCTGAAAGACCCTGTAACATATTCCATCTTAAATTTACAAAGATAATTTTTACTGTTTTTTCTTTCTTTAATTAAAAGCTTTTCTTGTTTAAGAACCTGATTTTTTTTATTCTGGTGAGACCTCAGGTGACTGGGTCTGGATCCACCAGGGAATTGGTGGGGAGAGAGGAGGGAAGGGGGAGAGAAAGGTTAATTTCTCTCAGTGTTAGGATTACTTTCTCTCTCAAGGAGAGAGAAGGAGGGGGGAAGGTGAATTTTCCTCTCTGTTTTAAGATTCAAGGAGTTTGAATCACAGTGATCTTCCAGGGTAACCCAGGGAGGGGAAGTCTGGGAGAGGCAACGGTGAGGGAAAGGGTTTACTTTCCTTGTGTTAAGATCCAGAGGGACTGGGTCTTGGGGGTCCCCGGGCAAGGTTTTTCGGGGGACCGGAGTTTACCAGGCACTGAAATTCCTGGTTGGTGGCAGCGCTACAAGTACTAAGCTGGTAATTGAGCTTAGAGGAATACATGCTGGTACCCCATCTTTTGGACGCTAAGGTTGAGAGTGGGGAATTATACCATGACATCTGCAATATGGCAGAATGAACCAGACTCCTGGAACCTTAGCATGTGCAAATCCTCTTCAATTTTAATACTGCATTAACAGGTTTTTAAAACTTCATTTCCATATTTGCTTTAAAATAAAAAGACTGGACAGCTTCATAGCATTTACCTGGTTCCAGTTAGGGTTTGAAGTTCGCACCCATATTGCTGGTGAATGGAGTGGAAGAGAGATGTCTAGCTTTGCTGCTCCCTATCAGTATTTCTAAAACACCCATCACTGTATCTAGGCACTGTAAAGGGAATTACAGAAAATCCTTGAATGTTGCCCAGAAAAGACCATCTCTACCATCCTACTTTTGGGGGGGATTGCCCTTGCTTACCTTTGAACATCCTCTTGCAATGTCCCCTGAAGCACTTACTTATTTTATAGACTCATAAAAACAATTTTAAATAATCCCGAGACCATTATGTTATCTTGTAACTACTGTCTCCACCACATTCCTTAGGAGTGTCTTAAATCTCACTGTCAGCAATTTTTATTCTGATATTCAGCATAAATTTTTAGTCTCATCCCACTACTTAAAGCTCTTGAAAGCATGCACAATTATTCTCCTTCCTTGCTGTTCACACCCTTCAAATATTTGTAGGCATGGCCATTGCTTAAGGCAGCTACATGTTGAGATCACGTTTTCTGTGTTAAATGTGCACAGTTATGCATATGCATTTGCTTTCCACACTTATGACCACAAACACCTGATTTTTTTGTGTGTGTGCATGCACATGACCATTTGGTTAACAGAATGTCAAATCTTGGCATGCATTTGCATGTGTCCATTTGTTGTGTGTTCAAAAAGCGAATCCATACACTTCCATCAATGCGTAGATATTTGTACATGAATAGTGGCAATATGAGTTTTTGGTTTTGTATGACCTGATCAATCTCATGTTGGAGTGAATGAGAATATTCCATTGTTGGGCTACTCATGTGTATTAATAAAGCAATCTCTTTAGACCCTTGGGCATTTTATATCGTTTTGGTAATGGCGTGCTTAGCACTGAACATAGCATTCCACTTGTGGTTTCACTCGGGAAGTATAAAGAAAAATTCTGTGTCCCTGCTCTTTGACTGGATGCATCTGTATATGCAGACGAAAAATCTCTTTTCTGACCAAAAAAACCCCTTTTCTGATGCCTTATTACAGCTATTTAACCTTGAAGTGGAAAAAAGCACTAGGGAAGAAATCTGTTTTTTCATATTGTAGCTAGCATACAAAATATATAAAGCTACCTTTATGTCCTGCCACCTCTCCTCTAGATTTGTTTTGATCAGCAGCCAGATCAGAGAATTCAACCTTTTTTAAAATCTATCCTGGTTTGCATTCTACATGCAGTAATAATTTCAGTGGCAGCCATGTAGATGTCATTCTGTTGGGAAAATCACTTTATATTGATATAATTCTTGTGAAACAAACAGAACGTAACAGCAACATAGAAAGCTGGCAGTGGAAGCATGAAATCCTTTGTGTACAAACAGAGAAGTTGTAATCATTTTAAATGTCAGTTTATTTATAGATGGCTTTAAAAAGGAAATGTGAGACCCTAAAACTAATGTGCAAAAGAATTCAAGAGGAAATCCTTATGAACAAGATTATGCAGCATGGTAAGTTTTCTGTTGCTAATCTATAGATTATAAAGAAATCCACTGCCAAACCTTATGCCTGTTAATAAAGAAGTCCACCGCCTAATCCCAAGTGCACGTTAAAAATTCAAATGAAGCAGAATAATTTTAATAGTAAAAAGAGTCTTTGGTATCTTTTTATGGAAAAATATCTTACTGGATCTTGAATTTGCAAACTCAGATGTTGTATCACTGTAGCTACATCTTTAGAAAGCTGTTACCTAATAAAGTGTTTTTTATATTTTTTCTTTTGAATTTTTCTTACGCAAATATAAGCTTGAGAATTTATACATCGGGAAAAAAAAAAAAAAGGGAAATTTTCTAAGATTCCAGTGCCAGTCACAGCTCTGCCCAACCTCCACATATGGGCTGGAGAACCTGTCCTCCTACCACTCCTATTCCCCCTCTCAATACAGAGTGAGCTGAGATTATACAGTATTATGTAAGAAGAAGTTGCAATGAACTTGTGCCAGGGTATAGAGTTAAGATTGTCATGGCAGCAATAGAGGGAGAGGGCCGCTAGCCTTTATGTGATGTCTTCTGCTTTCAAATCCAAACAGGTAATGACCGATGTTGGAAACCACTCAGAATTCCCTCAGCTGTCATGCTGGAATTTCAAAATTGAGGGTGACAAACTTGTGTGAGAGACCAGGAATTTTTACTTGTATATACTGCAATCAGTCATTAAAACAACAGGGTTACTCTCCCAGCGCGCTAAAAAAACCCACCTCCACAAGAGGTGTAGCTACCAGCACTGGGAGTGCAGCTACCAGCGCTGGTGCACTGTTTACACTGGTGCTTTACAGCACTGAAACTTTCTGCGCTCAGAGGGGTGTTTTTTCACACCCTGAGCGAGAAGGTTACAGTGTTGTAAATTGCCAGTGTAGACAAGTCCTTAGACTGTAAGCTCCTTGGGGTAGAAGCTGTCTTTGTAGGACCATGGTCCCTAGGTGTTTCCTTATTACAAACAATAATAATAGTGTTCTTTGCAACACAAGCAGAATATTTATTTTTGTTGCTAATAAATAAATGTTTGAGATTTATGCTGAAATCTGTGTGTCCTTGGTCTTGAAATACCACAGGTTTTATTGAGTCTGAGAAGAGAGATCTGCAAGGCATAGACAGGCTCTTTCAGGCAGCTCCAGGTCAGGGCAAAGGGCTAGGTTTATAAGGGGACTTATGCTGAACTATTTTCTTACTGTGAAATAAAATGCAACCTTGAAGTGTAACTCACAGGATCCAGGTGGGAGCTGTTTTTCAGCAGCATAGGAGTGGATCTGATCCATGGTGCTAAGGAGGCTGAGAAGAAAAGATATAATGCATTTCACTCCAGAGCCAGCAAATTAGCTGAAATGTTAATGAAACCACTGATGGAGTAACACATGACTTAACTTGACCAGGTGTCCCTGTTTCCAGGTCAGTTTTACAAAATATGGTGCCTATGCACAGCCCTGACCCTTCCTTTGCACCACAACATGCATTCTATTTGTTTCTACTTTTGAAACTCTTATCTCCTTTAACACAAAAGAGCTCAGTCATATCTTTGACTCCACTATCTCATTTCAAGTGCTGTCTGTAACAGGATAGCCTGCCTTTTCAAGGGTCAGTCAGCCCTGTGTAATTAGCCCTGCCACACCTGTGCTGGATTTAGGAAGAGTAAAACCCATCTGTTAAGGGCTGACTGAGAAGAAAAACTGCTACTGGTGGCCAGAAGCCTCACTGAGGTCCAGGAGCTGACTGTGACCAGCTAGAGCCCTTTGTAAGAGTGTGGGCCTGGGCTGGATGGCTTGCTGAGTGTATTAGAGCTCAGGCAGAGTCAGACAGGCTGTTACAGCTGGGAGCTGTATGCTGAGCCTAGCTGGGCTGAAGATTCCTCTGTGCCTTGCTTTTGTTGGGGTTTATGGAGAAGATTCCATTGCTCTGGAAGGGGGGTGGGGGCACTCTTGGAAGTGGTGTGGCTGGAGGGCCCAGCCACTCCTATGGCTGGAGTAGGGCAAAGACTGCTGCGGGCAAACTAAGGCAGAGCTCAGCAGTGCTTGGCCTTGCTGTAAGGGGGTGCTCTAAGGCTATGGTTCTTGTAACACTGCCAAAACTCATGGGTTTGTTGAAATGATTCCTTTATAATCTATAGATTAGCAACAGAAAACCTACCATGCTGCATAATCTTTTTCATAAGGATTTCCTCTTGAATTCTTTTGCACATTAGTTTTAGGGTCTCACAGTTCCTTTTTAAAGCCATCTATAAATAAACTGACATTTAAAATGATTACAACTTCTCTGTTTGTACACAAAGGATTTCATGCTTCCACTGCCAGCTTTCTATGTTGCTGTTACGTTCTGTTTGTTTCACAAGAAGTATATCAATATAAAGTGATTTTCCCAACAGAACGACATCTATATGGCTGCCACTGAAATTATTACTGCATGTAGAATGCAAACCAGGATAGATTTTAAAAAAGGTTGAATTCTCTGATCTGGCTGCTGATCAAAACAAATCTAGAGGAGAGGTGGCAGGACATAAAGGTAGCTTTACATATTTTGTATGCTAGCTACAATATGAAAAAACAGATTTCTTCTCTAGTGCTTTTTTCCACTTCAAGGTTAAATAGCTGTAATAAGGCATCAGAAAAGGGGTTTTTTTGGTCAGAAAAGAGATTTTTCATCTGCATATACAGATGCATCCAGTCAAAGAGCAGGGACACAGAATTTTTCTTTATACTTCCCTAGTGAAACCACAAGTGGAATGCTATGTTCAGTGCTAAGCATGCCATTACCAAAACGATATAGACTCATAGACTCATAGGTCAGAAGGGACCAATATGATCATCTAGTCTGACCTCCTGCACAAGGCAGGCCACAGAACCCTTCCCATCCACTTTTATACAACCCCTAATCCAGGACTGAGTTATTGAAATCCTCAAAACTGGTTTGAAGACCTCAAACTGCAGAGAATCCACCAGCAAGCGACCCATGCCCCACGCTGCAGAGGAAGGCGAAAAACCTCCAGGGCCCCTGCCAAGCCTCCCTGGAGGAAAATTCCTTCCCGACCCCAAATATGGCGATCAGCTAAACCCTGAGCATGTGAGCAAGACTCACCAGCCAGTACCCAAGAAGGAATTCTCTGCAGTAACTCAGTTCCCATCCCATCCAACATCTCCCCGCAGACCATTGAGCAGACTTATCTGGTGATAATCCAAGATCAATTGCCCAAATTAAACTATCCTATCATAACATCCCCTCCATATACTTATCCAGCTTAGTCTTGAAGCCAGATAAGTCTTTTGCCCCCACTACTTCCCTTGGAAGGCTGTTCCAAAACTTCACTCCCCTAATGGTTAGAAACCTTCGTCTAATTTCAAGTCTAAACTTCCTAATATCCAGTTTGTATCCATTCATCCTCGTGCCTACATTAGAACTAAACTTAAATAATTCCTCTCCCTCCCTAACGTTAACCCCCCTGATATATTTATATAGAGCAAGCATATCCCCCCGCAGCCTTCTTTTGGCCAGGCTAAACAAGCCAAGCTCTTTGAGTCTCCTTTCATAAGGCAGGTTTTCCATTCCTCGGATCATCCTAGTAGCCCGTCTCTGGACCTGTTCCAGTTTGAATTCATCCTTCTTGAACATGGGACACCAGAACTGCACACAATATTCCAGATGGGATCTCACCAGCGCCTTATATAACGGTACTAACACCTCCTTATCCTTGCTGGAAATACCTCGCCTAATGCATCCTAAAATCGCATTTGCTTTTTTAACAGCCGTATCACATTGGCGGCTCATAGTCATCCTGCTATCGACCAATACCCCAAGGTCCTTCTCCTCCTCCGTCGCTTCCAACTGATGCGTCCCCAACGTATATCTAAAGTTCTTATTATTAATCCCTAAGTGCATGACCTTGCACTTTTCACTATTGTATTTCATCCTATTACTATTACTCCAGTTTACAAGGTGGTCCAGATCTTCCTGAATAGTATCCCTGTCCTTCTCCATGTTAGCAATACCCCCCAACTTTGTGTCATCCGCAAACTTTATTAGCACATTCCGCTCTTTGTGCCAAGGTCAGTAATAAAAAGATTAAATAAGATCGGTCCCAAAACCGATCCTTGAGGGACTCCACTAGTAACCTCCTTCCAGCCTGACAGTTCACCCTTCAATACGACCCGCTGGAGTCTCCCCTTCAACCAGTTCCTTATCCACCTTACAACTTTCATATTCATCCCCATCTTTTCCAATTTAACTAACAGTTCCCCATGCGGAACCATGTCAAACGCCTTACTGAAAAATAAAATGCCCAAGGGTCTAAAGAGATTGCTTTATTAATACACATGAGAAACCCAACAATGGAATATTCTCATTCACTCCAACATGAGATTGATCAGGTCATACAAGACCAAAAACTCATATTGCCACTATTCATGTACAAATATCTACGCACTGATGGAAGTGTATGGATTCGCTGTTTGAACACACAACAAATGGACACATGCATATGCATGCCAAGATTTGACATTCTGTTAACTAAATAGTCATGTGCATGCACACACACAAAAAAATCAGGTGTTTGTGGTCATAAGTGTGGAAAGCAAATGCATATGCATAACTGTGCACATTTAACACAGAAAACATGATCTCAACATGTAGCTGCCTTAAGCAATGGCCATGCCTACAAATATTTGAAGGGTGTGAACAGCAAGGAAGGAGAATAATTGTGCATGCTTTCAAGAGCTTTAAGTAGTGGGATGAGACTAAAAATTTTTGCTGAATATCAGAATAAAAATTGCTGACAGTGAGATTTAAGACACTCCTAAGGAATGTGGTGAAGACAGTAGTTACAAGATAACATAACGGTCTTGGGATTATTTAAAATTGTTTTTATAAGTCTATAAAATAAGTAAGTGCTTCAGGAGACATTGCAAGAGGATGTTCAAAGCTAAGCAAGGGCAACCCCCACCCCCAAAAGTAGGATGGTAGAGATGGTCTTTTCTGGGCAACATTCAAGGATTTTCTGTAATTCCCTTTACAGTGCCTAGATACAGTGATGGGTGTTTTAGAAATACTGATAGGGAGCAGCAAAGCTAGACATCTCTCTTCCACTCCATTCACCAGCAATATGGGTGCAAACTTCAAACCCTAACTGGAACCAGGTAAATGCTATGAAGCAGTCCAGTCTTTTTATTTTAAAGCAAATATGGAAATGAAGTTTTAAAAACCTGTTAATGCAGTATTAAAATTGAACAGGATTTGCACATGCTAAGGTTCCAGGAGTGTGGTTCATTCTGCCATATCGCAGATGTCATGGTATAATTCCCCACTCTCAACCTTAGCGTCTGAAAGATGGGGTACCAACATCAATTCCTCTAAGCTCAATTACCAGCTTAGTACTTGTAGCGCTGCCACCAACCAGGAAATTCAGTGTCTGGTACACTCCGGTCCCCCCAAAAACCTTGCCCGGGGACCCCAAGACCCAGTCCCTCTGGATCTTAACACAAGGAAAGTAAACCCTTTCCCTCACCATTGCTTCTCCCAGACTTCCCCTCCCTGGGTTACCTTGGAAGATCACTGTGATTCAAACTCCTTGAATCTTAAAACAGAGAGGAAAATTCACCTTCCCCCCTCCTTCTCTCTCCCTGAGAGAGAAAGTAATCCTAACACTGAGAGAAATTAACCTTTCTCTCCCCCTTCCCTCCTCTCTCCCCACCAATTCCCTGGTGGATCCAGACCCAGTCCCCTGGGGTCTCACCAGAATAAAAAAAATCAGGTCCTTAAACAAGAAAAGATTTTAATTAAAGAAAGAAAAAACAGTAAAAATTATCTTTGTAAATTTAAGATGGAATATGTTACAGGGTCTTTCAGCTATAGACACTGGGAATACCCTCCCAGCCTAAGTATACAAGTACAAATTACAATCCTTTCAGCAAAATACAAATTTGAACTCCTTCCAGCCAAATACACATTTGCAAATAAAGAAAACAAAAATAAGCCTAATTCACTTTATCTACCTAGTATTCACTATTCTGAACTTATAAGAGCCTGTATTGGAGAGATTGGAGAGAAACCTGGTTGCACGTCTTGTCCCTCTGAGCCCCCAGAGTGAACAACAACCAAAATCTAACAGCACACACAAAAAGCTTCCCTCCTTCAAGATTTGAAAGTATCCTGTCCCCTGATTGGTCCTCTGGTCAGGTGACAGCCAGGCTCACTGATTTTGTTAACTCTTTACAAGTAAAAGAGATATAAAGTACTTCTGTTCTATTAACGCTTGACGATCTGTTTATGACAGCAGATCTGTAATATTTTTGTCCCTCTTTTTCCTGACAAATGGTAGCTTAATATACTCTAGTGTAAATCTGGCCAAGTTAATTTTGCTGTTGAAACCTTACCATTTGCTTTTCCTGGTTGCGCAATATATTTGCATGAATGCAGTGCTTGTATATAACCATAGGAAATGTAGTTTAAATGTCTGCTGATAAAAATTGCCACATGTATGAGTGTCTTCTGATATTAGCCATCCATAGTTGTTATTCTTACAGGGCCAGCACACACTACCATCATGCTAACACCACAGGGGCTACACTAGCTTACACGTGGAATTTATCTTCTTCCTCCTGCTCTTTGTGCCTTTGAAAAAAATCTCCCATTTTAGTCTTTCCTACCTCACTAGCCATCTCTTCTCCCATTTGAGATCACAACGCTCTGTTTATGGTAGCAGTTTGTTCCCATGGAAAAATTAGAGTAAGAAAAATCTTCATTAGGAAACACAAAAGGCCTGATTCACCACTATCCAGTTTGCAATTTACATCAGCATAAAATTGGAGTAATGCAGTGATAAGTTAGGACCAAATATTTTATTCTACATGGAACAGGGGAAACTACCAGCCTATAATTTTTCCCCTCCCTACCCAAAGTAGTTTCATAGTGAAGGTTCGACATCTGAGTGACCAGATTTCAGTGTACAGCTGGATGACTGACTGCACTTGCATGGAAAAAATCCCATTGGGTCTCAATAATGTTCAGATTTTGTATATTGTAAAAAGAGAATAGATGACCTCTTCTGGGTTTAGGAGACTGCGTCTGTATTTGAATCTCCCTGAGATCAGTATGGCTTAAAATAATACCTTTAATCCGTTGCTTTTACATTTAGAAATTTATCAAAAAACATTGCAGGTATTAGATCCCACATTGCGCAATTAAACTGACAGCTCTCTTGGGTCCCTTACAATAAATTATTCAAAAGCAGGAGTGTTCAAGCCTTCTGTTCTTCTAAAGGTAAATAATAGAGTTCCATACAGCTTAATGGGAGATGATCTTCCATATGAAACTCTTAAAAGGTATTAATTTACTTATAGGCATATCTATGGCACTTGACTCCAAAGTGTCTTAAACTATCTGTGCTTCAGTTTTCCATTTGGAAGCTGCATATAATAATGTGCCTTTAGCTCCTGGGGAAGTTGTAAGAAAAAATCACAAACTTGTTAGGGGCTCAGACATAAACATTACACTCTAGGAAAAACTCTACTCTGCTCTGCTCTGCAGAAGAGAACAACAGATTTACACCATCTGAAGAAAAACCACAATAAATTGCAGAGGCACTGCCAGGGGAAAGGCGCCTTCTGCTCAACTCGGAGTGACTACACTGACAGCCCCACTAAACCTCTCCCTTTTCGAGGAAATTTAATTGAACCCATTTAAATCCCAAATTGGCTCATCGGAACAGGGGACATTGGGAGCAAAACCAGCCCCTTGAGCAGCGACTCACTTCGCTGCACGCAATGCACCCTGGGTATGGAAATGAGAGTTCCCTGCCGGCTTCCAGCGCTCAAAGGAGACTTTTCTCAGGGCTGCCCCTGCTCGTTCCCCAGCTGGGCGGAGACTGGGATGTGGGGGAGGGGTAAGCTGCTCTCTTGAGACAGACCCGCTGAAGCCCAGGCGCATGGCAGAGGGAGCCAGGCGGGAAGCCAGAGGGCAATGAGGCCCCCGCTGGGTTAGCAGGCTTAAAACCCAGAGCAGATGCGCTCACCTTGCAAAGGAGCAGGAGCTGGGATCTTGAAGAAGTGTCAACATGGGGGGAGGGATAGCTGAGGGGCTTGAGCATTGGCCTGCTAATCCCAGGGTTGTGAGCTCAACTCCAGAGGGGGCCAGGGGGGATTTAGTGGGGGATGAGTCCTGCATTGAGCAGCAGATTTTACTAAGATGATGCTTAAAAAAAAAAAGTGTACACTACAGAGTTTAGGCATAGAAGTTTCTGGTGGTCAGGGAATAAAGTTACAGATTATTGAGGGGGTGCAAAATTTGGTTTAAGATCAGGTGGTATAAGGAATACACCATCTGCAATAGCCCCGATTGGGAGTAAAAGGTTAACGGGTCAATGTACAGACACTGAGATAGGAGGGTAAGTTGTTCATATGACAGCTATGTTCAGGTGTGGAGTATAATGAGTGGATACAATGATGAGGCTGGATTGACCCTCATTTGGTGAGATTTAACGTTCAGTGAGCTTACGGCTCCGGTTCACGTAGTACAACGGAAAAAAGTCTCTCGGTCATTGAGATTCTATCTGCCAGTCGGGGTGCGACCCGGCATTGTACCTGCTGCTTGGTCTGCCTCTGCTACAAAGTAGCTCACCTCAGATCCTCGGGGTTCGGTGAGCTGCAGCTAACCTGACCTGATACACGAGAACAGCGCCGTCTCTGCCTGTGCAACCAACCAACCATCTCCGCAACAGCCCGGAAAGGCTTCATCCCTCATACTAATGGTTGAAAAGACTCACTGCAGAACAAAGCCCCGCCCCCACTCTGTGCCAGAGCCCTGCCCCCAGGAGCTGCCCCACCCCCACTCTGTGCCAGAGCTCCGCCCCCAGGAGCTGCCCCACCCCCAATCTCTGGTTTTTCTTCTCCTGGCTCCTGCTTCCTTCTTCCCAGCACCCACTGCTCCCAGTTGCTCCTGTCCTGTGTCTGCAAACACCAGCCTTGGGCAGGCTGCAGCGCTCGCTGGGGTTGTCTCCAGTGGCTGAAGTTGGCTCCATCTCTGCTTCACCTAGGAGGGGAGAGGAGATGGTCACAGAGTGTGAAAGCAGAATTATGGGGTGGGGAAAGAAGGACTGTTTGGAAAGGTGGGTTTTTGCGAGAGGGGAGGGTGATCCAGCTGGAGTTAGATGAAGTTGGGCGGCAGAGGCTCAGAGAAATTGAGGGGAACCCCCTGGGTGTCCCAGTGTTGGCCAGGGTTTGTACAGCACCTTGCACAATATGGGGTCCCTATCTCAATCATGGTCTGTGTAGCACCTGGGAGCCCTGATGTCTGTTTCCTGATCATAGGCACTGGGAATGGATAGTGGGAAAACCTCAGTACCTGAAGGGTTAATTCAGCCCTGTGTGCAATCCCCACTGGGTGGCGCTGCTGCTCTTATGAGGAGTTGTCTTAGTAGACAAACATAGCAATCATAGGGTATAGTGGTCAGGATTCCTGGTTTTCAACAAGTGACTGGGGTTCAATTCTCAGTGTGGGAATAATGCAGAGCTTTTGCTCGGAGGGGATGGGGAGGGATCCCGGAAGCAGGGCATTTGGACAATGCTGGAAGGGGATCCCAGAAGTGGGAGTGGGGGGCAGAGGTCTGAGGGGAGATCACGGAAGGCTCCCAGCAGTGTGGGAAGTGGATAGCATGGAGAGCCCAGGCCTGGCATGGGGACTGGGAAGACTGACTCTGTCCTTCTAAACTCCCCACTGGAGACTCAGCAGGACTGGAAGAATTACGTGTTTGTTGGTAAATGTCAATTTCTGTGTAAACACACAGCCCAATGGCAAAATATTTCCATCGATAATAATCAAAATTGACAGATGGGCAAAGTAAGAAATATGCTGCTTGAGAACGTGTCCTGTTCTAATCCTATAGGGGTCCCGTCTGCCTTAGACACCACCATGTGGGTGTTTCATTTCCCTCCCTATTTTCACACAGAGACACAATTTCCTTTGCATGGATCCATGAACAGCAAAATCTTCCTGTGTCTCTTGTCTGAGCCAGGAAATTCGATTCCATTGAAACCTTCTCTCCTGCAATGTCAATGATCAAACAGAGGGGAAGTGGCCACTTTTCCCTGGCAGTGAGATATTCATGTTCCTCTTTCTTCATGCTGCTGCTGTTATTCCAAGAATCGTCAAGGATGGAATAAAAAGCTGAGTTTACTCCAGGGTGAGGAAAGAAAGGAGCCACCAACTCCCCGAAAAATCTCGGTGCCCCAGAGAAAAGCTGCCCCTGCTATTGGAATCACTGATGTGCTGGCGATATGATGGGAAAGGGACTGTCTAAATTATCCAGGCAGGGAATGAACAAGCTACAGCAATGTCATTAATTACAAATATCAGAGGGGTAGCCATGTTAGTCTGGATCTGTAAAAGCAGCAAAGAATCCTGTGGCACCTTATAGACTAATGGATGTTTTGGAGCATGAGCTTTCGTGGGTGAATACCCACTTCATCAGATGCATGTAGTGGAAATTTGCAGGGGCAGGTGTATATATATGCAAGCAAGAAGCAGGCTGGAGATAACAAGTTAGTTCAATCAGGGAGGATGAGGCCCTCTTCAAGCAGTTGAGGTGTGAAAACCAAGGGAGGAGAAACTGCTTTTGTAGTTGGCAAGCCATTCACAGTCTTTGTTTAATCCTGAGCTGATGATGTCAAATTTGCAGATGAACTGAAGCTCAGCAGTTTCTCTTTGAAGTCTGGCCCTGAAATTTTTTTGCTGCAGGATTGTTCACTTTAAGATCTGCTATTGTGTGGCCAGAGAGATGGAAGTAGAACACACAATAGCAGATCTGTAGCACATTACTGAAGATGCTCTAAGCTGATGGGAGAGAGCTGCCCCATCTGTGTAGTTAAACCACCTCTCTGAGAGGCGGTAGCTCTGTCAGTGAGGGAAGCTATATCAGTGGGTGTGCAAGCCGTGGTGCCTACATGTATATATAAAGGTTAATCAAACCCCATTTTTAAAACCACCCATGGTCTGGGAATGGAAAAGGAGCTGGTTGAAGCAGGGTCTGTTCTTCAAAGTCCCTAAGATCACAGACTCTAACAGAGCTTTGTTATGGGGGTATAGCTCAGTGGTAGAGTGTTTGCCTGCAGATCAAATCATCCAAGTATCCCTTTAGAAGCCTTTTTTAAATGAAAACATTCATATCCATTTCCATTATGTTCAGGAGATCCACTGAATGGGGAGCTTGAAATGAACTTGACCATTCAGCATTTTCCTGAGCAAATGAATAAAAACCCAGCTAAGCTGTCCAGCAGCTGAAATCACTTCCAATCCTTTAAGTGTCTAGTTCATGTTTTCATCAATTAAACAAAGGGATCATAGGAATGTACATTTGCAGATCCCTCTTCTCCAGGGCCTGTGTTGTGCAGAAGAACAAGATTCACATCCAGTTGCAGTTCAGGAGTCTGATAAGCAAAGGCAACTTGGTGCAGGCTAAAGTCACCAGCACTTTGGCTCCTTCCCAGTCAGCCAGCAGCTGGGCCCCCAGGACAAGGCATGAGAAGAAGACAGTGGCTGTGAGCAGGAAAATAGCCACCAAGAAGCTGTGTCACGGAGTCCCCAGGCGATGCTCTGGAACAGCTCCCCACAAAGCCAGGCAGGACTTTGGGGAGCCTCCTCTCCCTTGGAGCAGACTTGTTCAGGGCACGAAGCTCAAACGTCTTCACCTCCTGGGTCTCTCCTTGGAGCATTCAGCATCCTCTGCCCCTCCGTGCACTTCCCACAGCGAGCCAGCCCCAGTGGGGTCCTGGGGAAGCCACTGGGTCCTGCACACCCACTTCGCAGTCAGATGTGACTCTCAGCCAGCCAGTAAAACAGAGGTTTATTCGATGACAGGAACAGGGTCTAAAACAGAGCTTGTAGATACCACGAACCTGACCCCTCGGCCGGGTCCATTCTGGGGGGCAGTGAGCCAGACCTCCTACGTCTGCACTTCCCTCCTCGACGCCAGCCAGCTCCAGACTAACAACCCTTCCCAGCCCCTCCTCTCTGCTCAGCTCCTTTCCCGGGCCAGGAGGTCACCTGATCCCTTTTTCTCCAACACCTTCAGCTGGCACCTTTGCAGAGGAGGGGCCCAGGCCATCAGTTGCTAGGAGACAGAGTGCCAGGCATTTAGGTGCACTGTCCCTTTGCTCTTCAGCAATCACATGCCCTTATCCCACCACCTAGATACTTAAGAACTGCATAGGGGACACTGAGGAACCAACACAGTATTCAGAGGAAACATCAAGAACATTCCCAGTTCGTCACAGCTGCTAAAGCTGTCAAGATCCCCAGGGAGGTCACCATACCCATGTCTAGAATGTGGTTGTGGAGATTAATGGAAGGAGGAGGCACACGTCAGAGCCCTAGGGGGGGCTCCCGTCAGGGCCCTAGTGGGGCTCTGAGTGATCACTACTTCCCACCACCCAACACAGATGGAATGAGGTTGAGTAGTGTCCGCAAAAGAGAAACGAAACAGCTAATTATTCTGCCAGAAAGGTTTTTAATGACTTATGACTATAAAGCAACACAGACAGAATAAGAAAAACAGAATTAAAGACCAGCACTGAGTGAGGATTAATACAAATGGCAAGTTATGCTGGAGTCAAGCACAAGTGCAGGTAATATTATGCAATAGCTGCCTATTCCTGTAAGTGCACATATCAAAGGTAAATAATATTGAAAATAGTCACAAGCACATGCAACACTACTATTACTGATTGCCTAGCAACTTTATATGTATTGTAACCACACCCAACAAATACAATTCTCTATGTAATACTAATACACTGATTCACTATATTTCACTAACCTGAACCTACGTATAACCTTATATAAGAACTGATAAACTTTAATTTACTTTTATGATAAACTTGATGATAACTTATACTGAAGACAGGCACAGCGAATTGTAAAGCTATTATGGTTTATAAACTACTTGCTTCACCAGTGAAGGACATAAATCCACACCGTGTAGAGGTCAAGCATAGGAGTTTATTACACACAGCGCTGATGGAGTGTCACCTTGCTTATTAGGCTCAGAGACACTGTCAATCAATTGATTACAATAGAATATATAGATTTTCCATGGGCGGGGGAAAGTGACAGCGTAGGCAGTGCCACATCCCGGGATAGATTTTGCAGCAAGACAAGATAGCACATTAGCCAATGGTTAACAGGTTATATAATGTCTCCGCCCATGGTCTCAAGTTAGCAAGTTAACATTTAATGAATACTTTGATAAAATGTTATTAGTTTAAAATATACATGTTGAATTCTGATTTGGGGTCCATAGGAATAGAGCAACTCCTTTGATTGTCCACTAGGTATATTCCTAGGGGTTAAAGCAAAGAAACAGTGAAAGTATACGGCAATAAAGATTGTTTTCTGTGTATCTAAAGGCAGGCATTGGTCCCTTGGAAGGGAGGTGGAAGGATGCCGTATCTTATACTGACATGTGCCAACTTTTCATAAATTCAAGGTTGGATCTGTGGGAAGAACGTCTCCCCACAGAAGAAACAAACACAATAGAAACAGAGATTCTTTGTTCAATCTGTAACTCTGAATAAGACACAATTCTTTAGTTCTTAGCTCCAACACCTGGCAATTTGCTGACCAGGTCTATCTTAGCAAGCAAGGCTTTCTGTTTACCCCAGCTTTCTCTTAGCTGATCACTATTTGCTAGGCTTCTGGTCCCTTGACCATATTCTAGACTTTGGGTCTGGAAAAGAGCTGGCACAATCCATAGACCAGGTTGTTATATAATGCACATGGATTTGAACCCTTCACATCCAGTAATGGCAAAGTTCTTGGTTCAGGATAGTAGCAGTGATGGAATAAACTGCAGGTTGAAATCAAGTCTCTGGAGTCCATCCACAGCTGGGATGGGTCATTCAGCCCTTTGTATAGAGCTTCAGTTTGTAGCAAAGTCCCTCCAGAGGAATGAAGCAGGATTGAAGACAAGATGGAGATGAGGCATCAGCCTTTTCTAGTCTCTTGCCATGTGGTCTTTGCTTTCTTTGTCCCAAGGACACTCTATCCAGCACTTGGCATAGAAAAAACTGAGTTCCGTCCATAGGCAGGGCCTGCAAACTTTGCTTAGTCACAAGGCATATCTGCCTTCTCTCAATGGGTCAATTGTATAACTTATGGTCCTTAAAGGGCCATCAAGCGGGCTAGGCAGAATTGACATCAACTTGTCTGGCTGGGGTGTTCCCTGGAAGCATAGCACAAATTTGAAATACGGACAGCATAGAGCCAATTTTCATAATATCAACTACAAAAATGATACACATCTAGAGATAGCATCATTATAATCAGCCAATCAGAACCTCTCCATAGATCCCTTACACCACAACCTTTCTACAATATTGGCTGCAAACATAGAACAGTGGTCGCAATGGTGATCTATACAGTTACAGATTATGTCAATAAGGTCACAGGAGGTGACACAGCATCAGTGAGACTGATATTGGAATACTGACTCCAGTTTTGGTGTCCTCATTTGAAAAAGTTGTTGTGAAATTGGAGCTGGGGCAGCAAAGAGCCACCAAAAGTTCCGAGGGCTGGAGAAAAATGCCTTCTAGTGAGCTATTGAAAGAGCTCAACCTCTTTAGCTTATCAAAGAAGATTGAAAGGTGACTTCATTGAAGTCTTCAAGGGCCTTAATGGAGAGAAAATATTGGGTATTAAAAGGCTCTTTAATCAAGCAGAGAAAGGCATAACAAGACCCAATGGCTGGAAGGTGAAAAGAGACACATTCAGATTACAACTAAGACACAAATATTCATCAGCGAGGACAATTCACCACAGGAACAAGCTACCAAGGAAAGTGATGGATTCTCCATCTCCTGATGTCATTCAATGAAAACTAGATGCCTTTCTGGAATGTGTTTGCCCCAAAAGTAGCTCTTGTGTCATAAAGGAGGCCTGTAATATTCAGGGGGTCAGATTAGATGCTCTAATGGTCTCTTCTGGCCATAAAGTCTACTCATTTCAGAAAAACTGAGTGTAGCGTTGGGAACAGCGTCTGATGTTTTCCTGTCTAGCCAGCTAGCTTCCTAGAATGAATGCTCCTTGAGTGGGGTGACCACAGGGAGTAGCTCAAACCTCCAAACTGCCTGGCTGAGGCAGGACATTAGCACAGCAAGGGAGGGGTGTGGCAGTGACATCACAAAGGCCTTTTGGAGGACCTCAGAGTATTGGTCAAAGGTGGTGGGGAGGTGGTGACCTCACAGAGAGATGCTGACATCAGCCAGGCAGGACAGGGGCGACGGGCCAGGGAAACCTCAGAGACCCCTGTGGCTTTGCTTCAGCATGTCTCATTCTCCAGGTCTCTCTTTGAGGACTGAGAGAGTATTTGACTTCATGTATGTGAGCGCCAGGAGGAACCTCTTTCGAGTTTTCCCCTTCCCTTTTCCTGATTTTACTAGAAAACAACTGTCCCTGTTTGGAAGGTAAGAGCCTCCTCGAGGTTTGAAACCTGTTCAGTCTGATCTATCTGGTGACAGTTGAATTCTAGGCATAGAAAACATGAGCTTAAGGAGGCCGAATTTTATTCTGCACCTGGGATTTTGTCCCATAGAATCACTGGGGACATTAGGGTTTTTCCTTTTTGTTTCACCTTTTCCTCCATCCATCCCTCCCTCCTTTTGCCTTCTCTCTTGCTTCTTTTCTCCTTTCACCTGTTTCCTTCCCAACACCAGGAGCGGGCTGTTTGTGTGTGTGTGTGTGTGTTGCAGGGGAGTACTCGGCAGCTCCCACAGTGGGAGGTCCACCCAAAAATGGGGGCTGAAATAGTGCTCGGGCAGTGATCCCCACCAGTGACCTGGGCCATGCTTTGGGCTCTCTGGTGAGAACCCTCGGCCTCCCGTCCTCAGTCTCTACACTGATTGGCTGAGCCGGGGGTTACTGACAGGGAGGAGACTCAGGTTCTTGTTCTTCTCTTTTAAAACCAAGTAAATAAGTCAGAACCACTTATATGTTTGATGAATTTTGCTGCTTCTCTGCATTAATGGTCTCTGAGCAGTTCATGATTCTCTCTAACATTGCAGTTCTCAAATACTTGCTGAATAATTACTGAGCATTGTTGTTGGTCTGGAGATCATCCGAGAGAACTTTATTCAGGTCATTCAATGTCCGAAATTCAAGGTGCAATGCTTAATTTGAAAATCAGGGCTCTTGGGTCCTATTCCCAACTCTGCCAGTGACTGGCTGTGTGACCTAAGACAAGTCAGTTCTCCTTTCTCAGCCTTAGCTTCTCCCTCTTTCAAGTAGGGATAATAATGATGCTCTCCTACCTACCTCTCGGTGGGTGGAGGATGGGGATCCATTGAAAAATGTCATGAGGAGTAGTGTGTAATATGAGGTGTCCTATCACGTTTACTCAGAGCAGATTATGACATAATAGAATAGCTGAAATAGTCTTTTTTATTTGTATTTTTTTATTTTGAAAGTGTTAAGAGCAGCAACGACTTAGCTCAGACTGAAGCATCTTTTCTAATTTTTGAGATCTTATTGTCCCCCCTTTGTGTGCGAAGAGACAATTTAACACACTGTGACAAACAGGAGATACTTTTGTTCTGCAACAAAATATTTTTGCAAAGAACTTTCATCTCACTTGTTTTGATTTTGAGAAACAAACTGGTTTAGTCTGAAGGGGATTTTCTGACTGAAATGGTTTCAATGAAATTTCCCCACCATTTCGATTCCTGGGCTCTATCCCTGCCTCTGGGCGGGGTTTGCTGTTTGTTAAAACAGGAGTCAGGACTGGTGGCTTCTCTTTCTGGCTCTGCCACTGCCTTGCTGTGTAGACCCTTGGGTAGGTCACTTCCCTTCTCTGGACTTCAGGCTCCTCCCCATCTGTCCAATGCGAACAGGGACAATTCTCGAACTCTGGGCAGTCATGAGCCTGAGTGAGATAAGGGGCGTTAAAGCCCTCTGTGAAGGAGAAAGGGGAGTTTTACGGTGTTTAGCACCAAGGAATTCTAAAGTTTGCTAAAATGTCTAGTCTGTGGAAACAAGAAATGGTCGAGGCCAAAGTTTTTAACCATTGCCTTTTTTAAAGCCCATTCAGGGATTTGAGTCCCTGTCTCTTAGGTGCCTGGGGTCCTTTGCCAGCAGGAGAGAAGAGGTTTCTGTCTCTGTTTTTGTGACCTGAACAAACCAGGTGTTGTGCCCCAGTTCTCGTCTGAGATCTCTGAAAAAGAACATCTTCCCATCCATGAACAAGACAGGACCTATCTTTAAAAGGGGAACAGAGACCCCTGGGACTTGCAGACTAGCTGGCCTCACTTCCACAGTTGGAGAGATACTGGAATACGTTCTTAAACAATCAGTTTGTCAGCAGCACCTACAGGATACTTTGGTTCTTAGGACTAGTGAGCACGGATTTGTCAAGAACAAATCATTCCAAACCAATCCTCTATCCTTCTTCGACAGGGTTCCAGGCCTAGCGGAGATGGGTAAACAGTAGATGGGATCTATCTCGGTGTTACTAAGGCTTTTGACACAGTCCCGTAGGACAGTCTCACAAGCAAATGAGGGAAATGCGGTCTAGACGCATTCAGTGTGATGTGGGTGAAGAGCTGGTTGAAAGCCCAGACTCCAAGAGCCCTTCTCCATGTTTGGCTGTCCAACAGAGAGGGTGTACCTGTTGGGTTCGGCAGGGATCAGTCCTGGGTCTGGTACTATTCAATATTTTCATTACTGATTTGGAAAATGGACTGCAGAGCATGCTTCTAAAATTTGCAAATGATCACAGGATTGCAATTCAAAATGCCTTTAACAAATTGGAGAATTGGTCTTGAGCCAAACTTCCTGGCTGGGCCCCTCTCCCTAGACTGGGCTGAAGTGAAACCCCAGAGCCAAACACTCCTCTTCCTGGGCAGTGCGCTCCGCCCTTGAATGGTCAGATGCTGCTTAGCACTGTCAGAGCAGCTTTGGCTGGGGGATTCTCCCAGAACTTTCCAATAGCGGGAAAGTATTAAATCCCCAGCAATGGAACTCAGGAGTCCTGACTCCCAGTCCCCTGGTCCAGTGACTCCAGCGGAGCACACTCCCTCTCAAAGGCAGGGGGAGCGGCCATGAGGGCCTGCTTGTAATTGCCAGCTGTGGGAGGGAGTGTGCAGCAGTGGTTAGGAAAGGGTCCTGGAAAGAAGGACTGCTGGGTCCCATCCATACATCTGACACTTGGTGTGACCCTAAGCCAGTAGCTTCCCCTCCCTAGGCCTGTCTCTCATCAGTAGGGTTGGGGTTGCAGTTCCGACAGCCCAGGAGGGTTTGGAGGCTCCAGAAAGGTGTGTAAAGTGCTGGGATTTCAGGATCCTGGAGGCGCTGTCACACCTGCACTAGGATGATGTTCTGCACCCCCTGCTGCTGGCCAAGTTTCTCCTTTCCCTGGCAATAAGACAGACTCTTGTTTTCCCAGCCAGCCGATCACCCAGTGTCATCACCCTGCCTGCTGGCTGGGCAGGGTAACTCCTCAGGTCACCACTCCCCTCCCCAGCCTGCCTTGGGCTTGGAGAGTGAGGAGAAGGGCGAGGGATGACACTGAACATCCTCCATCCATCGCTCCATCACCAGAGCAAGTGAGTGGCATTAGGGTTCCTCGATGTTGTCCCCTGTCTGTCTGGGGAGAGGCAGAAAGATGGGGAGAGAATCTCTCCCAAAGGACATTGGATTTACAAACAGCCCCCAGGAGTCCCTCACTCTCAGACTGGGGAGGAGCTTCTTCAGAGCCATCTCCAGTGTGTTTGGCAAGGTCCCAGCAATGGGGCTCCCAGCCCTTCCCTTGTGGGAGACTGTTCCCCAAGCTGAGAGTCTCTGAGCTGGGCCAGACCTGGGGAGCTGCTGAGCATGGAAATCAATGAGAAACGAGGGGGTCCTGGACTTGTTATGCCTAGGGACGTTGAAGTGGGGAATGGTTTCCCAGGAGAAGTCTGGACTCCTGGGTTCTGTTCCTTCTCTAGCCTGGGAGTGGGGTGGGGGGGAGGTGTGAGTGTGTCCTGGGCTGGCAGGAGGGAGCTGCTTGTCCAAAGTGACCAATGGTCTTTGTGACTGACCCCAGTGCTCAAAAAGGATGAGACTCCCCGGGTCTTGCAGCCCCAGGGATGAGGAGGGGGAACGCTGAGGGGGAGCAGATCATGCAATGAACTCCTGCCAGTGTGTGTAGCTTGCACTCCCTGCACCCCTGTGGGGGGAGGAGGAGCTGCTCTGGCTGGGGCAGGGATTGGGAGGGACCAAACAGGCTGGTTAGTGAGAGGCTGCCTTGACCCCAGACTCACGCCTGCTCCCCGCTCGGTTCCAGGATGGCCAGGCTCCTGAGGATGTTCAGGAAGAAGGCTCTGCAGGTGGCCCAAGAGCCTGAGGGAAGCAGCTGCCATTTTCCCCAGGAGCGGAGCGCCCCCTCCATCCCCACTGGCAGAGAAGGAGCTACCAGCCGGGCCAGGAGGTGGAAGTGCCCAGCCTTCTGGAAGAGGAAACCTGCTCCCGGCGCAGGCGCCGAGGTGGGAGAGGCACCGGCCAGGCCAAAATGGAGCTGGGCCAGGATGTGGCTGGGCAGGCAGGACCCAGCCCTGGAGCAGAACCAGGCAGGGTGGCTCCGGGGCTTGTTGTGTGGGCAGCAGTGGCCCCAGGAGCCCAGCCCCGATTTCCAGCAGGAGACATCACCCTGCCCAGTCAGTGGGGACCTTCCAGCCTTCCCAGAGCAGGAGGTAGAGGATCCCTTTCCCAGCCCCAGTAGCTCGGCCCGCTCCCCATGGGACAGCAGCATCGCCTGGGACTTGGACAGCAGCGTGGCCAACGGACGCTTCTGCTTTGTTCCAGGTGAGCTCAGGGAGAGGTGAGGAGGGGGCTGTGAACACCCCAGGCCCAGGCCCTCGAGCAGTGCTATGGGGGCGGGTACCCAGCTAAGGTGGCTGACTTGCACCACTGAACCCCACTGACACTAAATGCTGCAACTTTAATCCTTGGTGCTCCATTGGGAGGGGGTGGGAGGCACCTCCCAGGGAGTCCAGGACAGTGGGGGGGGGTCTCTTTGCTAGGGACTCCTGAAGGAGTTGGGGGCTTATGACACTGAGGCCACTTGGAATCAAATACATTTCAGATACAAGTACATAGCCCATATTCATAACTTCAAATACAGAAATGGTACATGCATACAGCCAGCATAATTATAACCAGCAAATGGTAACCTTGTCATAGACACCTCACATGCCAACCTTTGCACAATATTTGCTGCACATATATAACAGTGATGGCAACAATGATCTCCATGGTCCCAGTTCATATTAATAACATCACAGAAGGCTATAGAGAAGTGGGAGGGAGGAGTCTTCCAGCCGGCGTGTCTCATCCGTTTATCCCTTGCCGCTTGGGCCGAGGTGGGAAGAGAGCGAAACGTGCCTGGCTGAAGGTTTTGCTCTCGGCCTTGAAGATTAAGCCCGACCCACTGGCATGGTTAGTCGGGTTGTCCTGGGCTATGTCGGGGGGGAGGGCTAAGATGGGAGAAGGGGCAGACGAGGGGATTTT
Source organism: Gopherus flavomarginatus (assembly GCF_025201925.1). Lineage (NCBI taxonomy): Eukaryota > Metazoa > Chordata > Testudines > Testudinidae > Gopherus > Gopherus flavomarginatus. The sequence goes on from NC_066636.1 coordinate 13,811,362, forward strand.
GTTTCTGATAGATAAGGGCTTTGTCAGTGGGAAGCTGTAGGTCACATACTGGGGGTGACAGTGGGCTCTGAGCTGGGGTAGCAGCAGCAGGGGAGCAACATGTGTGTGGGGGGGAGGGGGGTTCACTTGGTAAAAATGAACCTGCCAAGCCGCTCCCTCTGCGGGAGCAAAAGCCTCTCATTTATCTCCTCAACTCCCCTTCATGAAAATCTCAACTCCTCCCCTGGCGCTGAGAGACACCCTCACTCCCGTGGAGATTTGTAATTGTTCTGACTCTTCCTTGCCCTTCTCCAAAAAGTTTTCCCAGAAAAATGATCAAGGACATTTCAAATGAGAAAAACAAAACAAACCAGAGAAACCCCCACCACACACAGTTTGAGTCTGAATTTTTCTACTGAAATTTGGAGACAATAAAACTCATCCCTTTGTTGGCCAGAAACCAAAGGTAGGCCTCCCCCACTGTAGCTGTGACTTCTGCTACCGAACCACCAATGCTCTGACTCCTCTTGTGAGACATTTCTCTGCACAATACTGCTGCTAATCCAGTTACTGACTCCAGGAAACATTTTCCTTACCCTGGTTCCATGTGTCACTGGTTTCTCTAGCAAAGATCTGTCCCTGGCCCTGTGGTCCAGACATCCTCATTCACATCAAGCTTCAAGTTAAGAATCATTTCCCACTCCCGCTCTGTGGGAGAGGAGACTTTTAAACATGCTTTCTGTGCGACTGCACATGGCTAAGCAAAGAGAACGAACCCAAATCCTCCATGTGCTTTGGGAGCCAGGTTTGCGGTGGGAATTCTGTAGTTCAGATGACTTCAAGCCTGGACATTGTGATTCTTTACTAGTTTCTCTGGCATTGGGGCATTTTTGGGCTGATGGCTGAGTGGTTAAGGCGTTGGAGTCAAAATCCAATAGGGTTCCCCTGCACAGTTTCAAATCCTGCTCACAGCGAGGCCTGTGTTTTAGCCAGTCTCTAACCCAGGCAATACCTCTGTACAACCCCCTGAGACACTCTCAATTCTCTCCCCACCCCAAGTAAATCCTGTTCTGCTCCTTTCATAGAGATCCCTGGGACACCACCTCACACTGTGTCCCTGAGGTGCCAGGCAAACTCTCAGCACCTGAAGCCTCTGCCACTCACCTAGTGCCCCATAGATCAGCCACAGCCCTGGTTCTGCTCCTCTCTCTAGAGTGCGAAAGGAGCCAAGTCAGCGAATCCATGGGAGCTATGGGGCTGCAGAACCAACGGAGAAAAAATAGGGGCTCAGTACCCACTGCCAGCCAGCTCCCCACCCACACACACACACACTACGGGCCTTGCAGACAAGCTCCTCCTCTTCCCCTTCAGCACCTCCCACTTGCCAGTGATCAGCTGTTCAGTGGGATTCAGGAGGCGCTGGGTCAGGAGGGAGAGGAGCAGGGATGGGAAGAGGTGGGATAGGGAGAGGAATGGTGCAAGCCGGGAAGAGATGGGACAGGGGTGGGGGCTTGAGGGAAGGAGTGGATTGGGGGCAGGGCCTGGGGAGGAAAGGGAGAATTTGTCCCAGACCTCCGATCCCTCTAGGGCCGGCCCTGAAGAGAAACACTGACTGTCACAGTGACAATAAAACTGACCAGCATTGTGTGGGAGACAGAAGGAGATCCGCACTCTTCAGGTCTCTTCTCTCCCCCAAGGTGAGCCAGACACTGCTCTCTCCTGACTCTCACTCTAGCAGCTGGACACCAAGGAGCCATTTCCCCACAGGAAGTGCATTGAGTGCCCCTGTGGTGCTGGGGGGGCTGGTGCTGCTGCTGCCTATGGGGCTGGCAGGGAGGCTGATGTCTGCACAGACTCTCAGCTGCCAGGCCGGAGGGGGCACTTCGGACCTTACCAGACTGGCTCAGTGCAGATGGGAGGTTGGCAGAGCAACACAGATGCTCTCCAGGGCACGGAGCAGCAGCCACCCATGCAGCCAGGCAATGAGCATTTCCCACAGCCTGGAGTCGAGGGGGAGGCGGCAGCTGCTGTTCCAGCTCCTGGGGGACAGGCCCTGTCAGCCAACAGCCACTTCTTACTCACCACAGCTAAGGGCGTCGGGTTCCTCCGGGGCGGGTGTGGAGCAGCCATTCATTGTCCTGTTCACACTCCTCTGTGGTGTGAAAATCAGGGAGGGGAGGCAGAAGCCCCACTTCCCTCCTGAAATGATATCCAGTGGGGGAAGCCAGGACAACAGGGTGGAGTGGTAAGTAGTGGCCAGACTCTCACTGCCAGGGTCTAGTCTAGCTCAGGGTCCAGCTCAACTTCCTCCCCGCGCCACTGGCCCCCAGTCCCTTTCCACCACCTGGTCAACCCGGGCACTAGGGCAGGAACAGGGTGAGGAAGCAAGTCAAGCAGAGCAAGGCAGGCAAAAGCGAGTCTTGTCTTCATGGGCCGCTCACAATGACGTCCTTTTTGTGTCCAACTGCTGCAAAAACATCCTGGACAGAGAAGCAATAGGCCAAAATAATCCCATACAGCTGCCAAAGTAGCTCAGTTGGGAGAGCATTAGCTTGCCAACCTAAAGGTCCTTGGATCAATCCCAGCCTTTAGCAGATTCATTCATTCGCTTTGTGCAGGGGCTGCTTGTTCTCTGGCAGCACAGCAGTGCCTACCCCCAAGATGAGCAGGGATGGCCTAGGGAGAAAGCAATTTTGAGGGCCCCTTGCATTAAAAAAAATTTGCAATACTGTATTCTCATGGGGACCCTGTAGGGCGTGGGGCAAATTGCCCCACTTGCCTCCCCTCTAGGTGGCACTGACAGTGAGTCTCTGATCTTGGGCTCTGCAGTAGGAAAACATAGAATGGGCTTCTGCCTCTAGTTGGCCCACCTGACCTTTAACGATGAAAGCTGTCTTTCCCAACATGACAGGAAGAGAGCAAGGCAGAGTGACCATCAGGAATGGTGCCAGAGGGCTGCTGGGCAGTGACAGGCAGGGATTGGGGATGAAAACTCCTCTGCGCAGCTGAGCAAGGGCAGTACCAGGGAAGGGGCAACTGTGAAAATGGCTGTGTGGAAGGTGGAAGGGATTTGGGGGCCCAGGAGGAGGTGCTTGAGGTTCAGTGCCTTGGAACAGCTGGACTTGGACACGGTGGATGTTCAGGAAATGCACATTAACAACTCTAGGGTAGCTCAATAGGTAGAGGGTGATTGGAGGAAGGGCCTCCTGGCCAGGGAAGAATGATGGGGCTGGAGTCTTGTTTTTCACATTTGCAGTGCGAGTACAGAAGGTGGTGGAGCTCCGACCAGGGAGTGCATTACTGGTAGACTTTGTGCTCTGTGGCACTGGTTACTGCTATATTAGTGTGTATGATCTCCAGTTAAGACATGAGAGGGAAGATCAAAGGCTCTCTTCCTCTGGACTGCATGATGTTTGTTGTTGGGCAAGTTTTTAATTGTGTCAGCTGGCCTGAGGACCGCTGGTCCCATTTTCCCAACCGTCAGAGGAGACATTTTTACAATGAGCACTGCCTGGCACAGGTCTGTAGTGAGGTCAGCTTAGAGAAGCTCACTCCAGCCAAAGAGGAGGTTCACCTTTCTGCGGGGACAGACCAGGACTCGCATTGACCGGATTTATGCTTAGCTTTTGTGTCTTTAGCATGTTGCTTCTCAGATTCTTTCTTGGTCTGACTTGTTACACTTTGACACTTAAGAGGCCAGAGTTTGTGCACCTTCCTATTATCCTCGCTAGGATTTGATTTCCAAATTTTGAGAAATGACTTTTTGCCTCTAACAGCCTCCATTACTCGGCTGTATACCTAGAGTGGCGTTCTGCTGGTCCTCCTATTGTCGTTTCAGATTTAGGGCAAGCATTTCATCTGAGCCTCTAATTGTGACATTTTAAACGGTCTGCATGCTGCTTGCAGGCACCTAACTCTTGTGACAGTAGCTCCTTTTAATTCTCATCTAACCATCTGTGCTTATGCTGATATACTGACTTTAGGTCTTTAACTTTGAGCGGTAGCTGAGAAGCTGGTAAATCGGACAGAAACCCGTTCGACAAACCTCTTCATTTCCTTGTTATTTCCTGACTTCTTCATTCATCGCCTTTTCCTTATTTCCTGGCTGAGGCGGCGGCCTGCCAGGAAGCTCCCCGGCACCTCTAGCTGCCTGGGCTGAAGGCAAGAGGCAGGCCTGGGCGTGGCGAAGGCCTCCTGTCCCGGAATTAGGACGCAGTGCTTCCTTGTCCCCTCTTCCCACCCACACCGGCAGGCGGCTGCTGCGGGAGAACACGAGGGAGGCTCTCGGGACGCCAGGCAGTGCTCTGTGTGTGTGTGGCTGTCAGGGGAAAGAGCTGAGGCTCCCGACTTGACCTGCCATTGACTTACGTGGCTCTGCACGCCGTCAGCCGGGGCAGGCCAGGCTGCGGATGTGACTGACAGGCACAGCATGCCGGGGCAGCATGGCCGCGCTTTCCTGACAAGGCATGAGGCAGGCCAAGAGCTTTGCACGGCCTTCAGGGAAGTGGGAGGGAGACATGTTCGAGCCAGCGTGTCTCCTCCGCTTCTTCCTTGCTCCTTGGGCGGAGGCGGGAGGGAGTGAAACGTTCCTGGCTGAAGGTTTTGTGCTTGGCTTTGAGGATTAAGCCTGAGCCTCCAGCACGGCTGCCGGGAGATGGGCTTTTGCAGCGCAGCCCCCACACTCTTCCAGCCAGCAGGTGAACCCACTTTGTCCAAGAGGGAGCCTTTAAGGCAGCAAAAGGGAACATCACGGCTCCCAGCAGACCTTGAGGAGCCCAGGAGGAGCCTTCAGTGGCATCCCTGGGGGAGCATAACCCCCCCTCCTTTCCATTAACAGCTGAACTCACTGACCCATGATACCACAGAGACACCTACCAGCAGCTGTTTGCCAGGGCCACTGCCCAGCACCCTGCAACGCTTCCTGCCAGTGCCAGAGCTCACAAGGCGCTAGCCTGGAGCCCGGGCTGCTAGGTGCTGCTGAGGAAAAGCCAGCAGAGGGACACAGCGTCCGTGTGCTGCGCCCATAACACAGAGGTGGATTAATCCAAACCCTCTTCTGCCAGCACCAGGCCTCCTTCTTCCTACACTTGGCCTGCAAGCGAGGGGGCAGCTGGCACAGCGCCAGGAGTCTAACCTGTGTGACAGGAGGCGGCAGACGCCCGCAGCCTGCTGGGGAGTTCCCAGAAGTTATTAAGGGACAGAGACTCCTCAATGCCCTTAGTAACAATGGTTTGGGGTTCATCGAGGCCAGTAAGGGGTCACTATGTTGGCCTTATAACCCTGTGTGTCAGGTCACTGTGCAGCTTTGATCCAGAGCTCAGACCCCAACAACCGACCAACAGCCCACAACCTCTCCCTGGGTCTGCCCCACCTGGTTACTCCTTATAGGCCAACCTTACCCCCCTTCCAGCCCCGGATTCGCCCCCTAATCATCCTACTGCCACTCAGAGCCACAGACGTGGAGGTGCTGAAGGAGGGAGGGGTGACTCTAGGATGGGGTTCTTCTCTAAAGATGGCTGGTAGAAAGGTGGTGCTCAGGTCTGTCAGTCACCAGCCTAGTTGCCTTGCTGCCAGGGGATGCAGATATTTCTGTAAGGTGCAGAAAGAGGGTATTTGGCTTCTAAGTGAATGTGAGGAATGTGCATTTATGAGAGGGAATTTCTGTCTTTGAAGCTGCCCATTAGTGGCCTAATGGATAAGGCATTAGCTTCCTGAATTATGTAGTGTGGGTTCAAGTCCCACTTGGGGTGAAAACTTTCTTTATTCTTGTACACTGCAAAGAAACCTTGGTCTTATTTTCACCAGGGAAGCTGGGAGATGTTTGAACACAAAGTGCTGGATCTTGGGAACACTCC
>NC_066636.1:15186485-15263091 GCF_025201925.1 Gopherus flavomarginatus
TAGGTGCTTAAGAAACGTTGTGAACTTGGGCCACAGAGATTGGTAAATAAGGGATGGAGCAGAAAGGAAAAGCAGGAGGCTGGTATTATGATGTAGAACGACTTTAATGGGAGTAAGAACAGGAGTACACAGATTGCAAAGCAGAAAGGATATATTTCAAGAGTTTCAAGAAGTTCTGCAATGAATCATTGGCTCCAATTCATGCCTTTCATAGGAGAAGTTCCTCATTTTTTAATGCAGCAACTGAAGCCAGGAAGTAACCTGCTTATCCAGTATACAACTTTTTTAATACTGTTGAAACCAGAAACAAATGACACATATTCATGAAAGGACTAGAACACGTATGGCTTTTGCACTCCTTTGTAAGAAGCCTTCAAGTGAACGTACATGTTTTTTCACCCAATCTTAAGGCCTGTGTTTAATTTACTGTGTCAGAGTGACCTAAAGGGGCCATCATGGAATTTAAATTCAGATTTTAATAGATTATTCTAGAAGAAGCAGAGAGGATGGAATACAGTCAGTTAATGTAATCTGGGAAAGAGAGATATGGGGCAGATTTGCTGAGATGCTCAGCACTCCCAGCTCCCATGGCAGTTGAGGTCACTCTGCATTTCTGAAAGCCATTGCCCATAAGCTCACCCGTCACTCTGTATCTTGTTTCCCGTTTGCTGTCTTTCCACATTCCGGGTCTATTCTTCCTGGAGGAAACACAGCCAAGCCTTTCCATAGCCATAACCCTAACGCCAATGGCGAGGGGAAGGGTACTAAACTTTGGAAGAGCCACAACAGCACTTGTATGGCCTTTGGTAATAGCATGGCCTAAAGTGGCCAGAACCTCTGGAACCACCCCAGCCCAGCTTATAATACAAGTCATTACTAACGTTTTCATTGAAAGTCATCTTTCTGTGTTGGAGGTAAACCTGAAACACACAGCAGGGAACAGAATCAACATAATGCGCTGGGATCCATGAAACAAATGGGTGAAAGCTTAGTTACTATGGTATTGGATGCCCTAGAGAGAGAGAGAGAGAGAGAGAGAGCAGGGAAATGATGATGTAGATCCTCAGTTCCTGGCTACGTGTTGCCTCCCATTTCCTCCTCCTAGTCCTCTTCTTCCACTTCTTCTTAACCTCCCTCTCAATCAATCCCTTTGATTTCCTCTCAATCCCTTCCTCTGAAAAATGCCATGTGCAGATTAAACATATGGTAATGGCCATTTCTACCTTGCATGAATGAGATATTTATTCCCTTTTACAAAATGTTTATACAAAGTAGGTCAGGGACAAAGTTCATAATGTCAGTTTCCTTCCGCGGATTTTGCCTCACCAGTCTGACCACGTCTCTTTGAGGTGTTTTCATTCATCAGACTTTTGAGATAGCAATACTTGAAAATGAATGAATTATAAATGATATTATTTTTTTAATACAGACTACAAAGGACCAGTTTGTGAGCTGGGTTAAATTGGCTCAGTTATACTGACTTCAGTGGAGCTATGATAACTTACGCCAATCTAAGATCTACATCTAAAATTGCTATTTCCACATTAAGAACATAGGAACTGTCAGACTAGGTCTGACTGGTGGGCCACTGAATCCATTTTCGTGTCTCACACAGTAACAAGCACCAGCCACTTTTGAATGAAGTAGAGCACTGAAATGGCCCTTTACAGAAGAAAGTGGAGGAGTTTCTTCCCAAAACACCTCAGTGAAAGCAGCGCTATGAGATAATTCACATCTATCAAAGGATTAAATTTTCTGTCTTCAGTTAGGAATCATAGGATCATGGTGTTGGAAACACATATGTGGTTCTGTAAATCCCTCCCTTAAATAAGTCTTCTAGCTACAATACTAAAATTGTTGCATCCACTCTGTGACTTTGCTAGCCCAAAAGGACTTTATGGAAATATACTTATGAATGTATATATGACATAACTGGGAGACGTTTTATACTACATATGCCATGTAACATATCTTGTAAAGGTTATGGTCTACTGAATATATTCATCTTATTTGTATGCGTGTGCCATTGTTGTATTTGAAGTAATGGATATTGGCTGTACTTGTTTGATTTTAAATAGCCTTAGTAAGGCATTTGGTCAGCTTCTTTAGAAAGGAATTTGCAAGTTAAGTGCCCAGTCAAGAAACACTTAATGGACAATGGATCTTGGAAAGCTCCAATCCAAGCCTCTTGGCCCCCAAGGATACCTGAAAGAAACTGGAACCAAGGACAGTAACTACAAGGGGTGTGAGTGATTGCTTGACCCAGACTAGAAGGAGACTAGTCTGTAAAAGGAAGCCTACTGGAACACCTCTGAGGGTGAGGATTGCCTGTATTCAGTTTCTCACTGTATTAGGCATAGACGTGTGTGTTTTATTTTATTTTGCTTGGTCATTCACTTTCTTCTGCCTGTTACTTCTTGGAACCACTTAAGTCCTACTTTCTGTATTTAATAAAATCACTTTTTACTTATTAAGTAACCCAGAGTGTGTATTAATTCCAGAGGGTGGAGAGGTGCGGGCAAACAATTCTGCATATCTCTCTGTCAGTGTTATAGAGACTGAACAATTTATGAGTTTACCCTGCATAAGCTTTATACAAGGTAAAACGGATTTATTCGGAGTTTGGACCCCATTGGGAGTTAGGCATCTGAGTGTCAAAGACAGGAACACTTCTTAAGCTGCTTTCAATTAAGCCTACAGCTGTTAGGGGACGTGGTTCAGACCTGGGTCTGGGTTTGCAGCAGGCTGGCGGGTCTGGCTCAAACCAGGCAGGGCTCTGAAGTCCCAAGCTGCCAGGGAAGGAAAGCAGGGGCAGAAGTAGTCTTGGCACATCAGTTGGCAGTTCCCATGGTGTTTTCTGTGATCCAATCCATCACACACTCCAGACAGAGCTTCTTCTAACCATGGAAAGGGAAGAGAATTTCTTTGATTGTCAGATGTCCTTGTAGTCAACAGAGCAGTAACAATTTACAGCCACACAGGATCTGGCCCTTAATCGATAAAATGGAATTTTATACAGAAGCAAACCACGTACTAACTAATTAATAAAAATAAAAAAAGCGACAAATTCTGAGGCTAGATATCAGGACCTGATTACGGCCTGGAAATGAGAGAAATTGAAATACATGTTTAAAGTGACCCTATTACTCTGACCAAGTGAGTATTCACTCACGAAAGCTCATGCTCTAATACGTCTGTTAGTCTATAAGGTGCACACACGACTCTTTGCTGATTTTACAGATCCAGACTAACACGGCTACCCCTTTCATACCTATTACTCAAAACATAAACATCTTCTATGAACAAGCTATTGCTATTGTAATCATATGACATTTGCATATATAGACCTTTAATGGCTGTTTGTGAAGTGCTTTGGTATCCTGAGTTCTAAGGACACCACTTAACATCCAACAAGAGTCTCCTTATTTTCTATGCAAATAAACAGAGATATATTAGTAAATAAAGAGATATATTAGTAATAAACAGAGATATATTAGACTCTATGAGTCTATGAGTCTATATTGTGCTGAAGGTCACACAAGGAGTCAAGTGCACAGCTAGAGCTGAAACCACATAGTCCAATTTCTCACGCCACGTGCTACTCTCGGAGTTAAACATTCTTAGATTGAATTATAAGACAACATTAGTAAAGAGTTTTATCAACATCATGTAGTGCAGGGGTTCTCAAACTGGGGGTTGTGATGTTATTAAAAGGGGCGTTGCGAGCTGTCAACCTCCACCCCAAACCCCGCTTGCCTGCAGCATTTTTAATAGTTTTAAATAGATTTAAAAGGGTGTCTAATTGATTAGGGGGGTTGCACTCAGAGGCTTGCAATGTGAAAGGGGTCACCAGTAAAAAAGTTTGAGACCCACTGACATAACATTTTTGGCTTCCTAATATGCAACTTACATGAAGTGCTGGATTTGTAATGAAAGAGGGTGTTGGGCTGAAGCAATTAGAGGCCACATCTCAAGCAATTTTTTTTACTTTTATACTTGATTCAGCAAGCCTTGAAGCTGCAATTCTCAGAGGTGCCGAGGCATTTGGGACAGAAGTTCCTGTTGATTTTCATTAAGAATTAGGTGTTCAAATCCCATAGATAGCTTTGAACAATTTCACATTCAGCTTTCAGGATAGGAGAGTTAGGATGAAACTTCCGCAGTTTTTGTCATAATATGTCACTTCTGTCTTCTTCTGTATTCTGTAGCAGAAGGTACTTGGCAAGATTTCAGACAGGAGAATCAATTAGAAGAAGCTCTGGTCTGATCCAGTCTGGAAATTTCTATGTTCCTACCTGCGCTAGTAGCAATGTCAGACGCAGATTGACAGCTAGGATAAGTTAGCCTGGACCCTTGAACTCAGTTGAACTTTGCCCCTATCTACCGCCTCGTGATCTGGCTCTTAGTATTAGAACGGCCATACTGGGTCGAACCAACGGTTCGTCTATCCTCCAACAGGAACCAATGCCAGGTGCTTCAGAGGGAGTGAATAGAACAGGCAATCATGAAGGGATCCGCCCCATCATCCACTTCTAACATCTGGCAAGGAGAGGCGAGGGACACTTAAGAGCATGGTTTTCCATTCATTTATTAGCGAATATTGCTGGCTCAGAAGCTTTAGAAGGCAAAGTGCCAGTCTGTCATTCACAAGTAAAGTGGTTTTTATGCTGAGGTTACATCCTCTCAAGGAAATTTACATTAGCAAACTTACCCCTGCCATCCTTTGTACAAACCATTTGTAAAAGGGAACAAAAATCCAATGTGTGCGTGATAGAAATAGTCTTGCATCTATTGACTTTGCTTTCAGTATTTTTCAGAGATAAATAAAGTAACTCAGAGCATGGATGAAAAGGGCTGTGACATTGAAACGCAGGAGTGCAGACTAAAAATAAAACAGCTGTGGCAGGCACAGCAGGCATAGCAGGAGGCACAGAGTTAGTTTGGGTGAGGCTCCACAGATATGTCGCTTCTATAAGGAGGGGGTGAGGGCATGGCCTTCCTCTTGAGCTCCTCTTATACCATTGTGTTCATAACAGATAGCACAATACTGCAGAGCAGTGCAGGCCCCATGCTTTCTGACACACATGGTTGGCTCGCAGGTTACCAGGGTGGTTGAAAAATGGCTGCAAACCTAGTAGGATGCCCATGAAACGAACCTGCATCATGTAACGCCTAGGCTCCCCGACGAGGCATTGAAATCTTCTCTCCAAACACCCCAAAATAAACAGTGGGATAGCCATTGTGCACTGTTCTCTGTGCCAATGCAAGAGCTGCTACTGTGGATGTGCTCTTCTGATACAAGGAACAGAGACTGGAAGTGCAACAGCACTATATTTACACCAGCGGCAGTATGTCAATGTAACTTAAATCAAGTTAACTTTGTAGTGCAGACCTGGTCTCAGGTGCCAAGCTCACAGTGATTTCAGTAGGAGTTCACTATGCAGTTCTGTGAACTTGGGCCACGGTGTTTGGTAAATAAGGGATGGAGCAGAAAGGAAAAGCAGGAGGCTGGTATTATGTTGCAGAATGACTTTAATGGGAGTAAGAAGAGGAGCACACTGCAAGAGACAGAAAGAGCACAACGTAGAGAGGATATATTTCAAGGGTTTCAAGAAGATCTACAAGGAATCATTGGCTCCAAGGTGATGCATTTCAGAGAAGTTTCTCGTTTCTCAATACAGCTGTAGAGTTTGACAATCAATCCTGTTTCCAACTATTTTAAGAGTCTATTCCTCCTGGGCAAAACATGGCCAACCCTTTCCATAGCAGTACCCCAGCCCCAATGGCAAGGATAAGGGTACCAACAACCTTTGGGATAGCCCCAAGAACACCTGTATGGCCTTTGGTAGGCCCATGGCCTACAGTAGCCGTAACCATTACCACACCAGCCCCCATAATGGTAGGGCTTATAAAACAATTCATCACTAAAGTTTTCGTCAAAAGTCATCTTTCTGTGTTGGCAGTAAACCAGAAAAACAGAGCAGGGAATAGAATCAATATAATGCATGGGGATCAGTGGAACAAATGGGTCACAACTCAGTTACTATGGCATTGGAGGCCCTAGAGAGAGAGCTAGAGACAGTGCAGGGAAATGATGACGTAGATCAGCAGTCGGCAACTTATGGCATGCGTGCCAAAAGTGGCAAGCGATCTGATTTGCTGTGGCACACTGCTGCTGGTCTGGTGTCCACGGTGCCGGCCCTGCTCAGCACACTGCCGGCCTGGATGGATGGAACCCCTGGCCGGCAGCGGGCTGAGCGGGGCCATCTTCCGGGACCCCAGCTGCTGGGGATCGGTGGATGGAACCCAAGACCAGCTGCAGGCTGAGCAACTCAGCCCGCTGCCAGTCTGGGCTTCCATCCACCTGTAACTGTAAAATGAATTACTGGCACGCAAAACCTTAAATTACTGCCAATAAATGAAGACTTGTCACACCACATCTAAGAGGTGTCTGACCCCTGACGTAGATCCCCAGTTGCTGGCTACGTGTTGCCTTCGAGTTTCCTTCTCCTAATCCTCTTCTTCCACTTACTCTTAACCTCCCTCTCAATCAACCCCTTGATTCTCTCTCAATCCATCTCTCTGAAATGTACTGTCCGTAGATTAAACGTATGGTATAGACCATTTCTACCTTGCATGAATGAGATATTTATTTCCTTTTACAAAATGTTTATACAAAGTATGGCAGGGACAAAGCTCACAATCTCAGTTTCCTTGCGTGGATTTTGCCTCAACAGTCTGACCACTTCTCTCCTTAAACAACTTGTGAGTCAGAAATATCTACCAATGAATGAATGGCAAATCAATATTCTTTTTTCTGTACAAAATACTAAGAACCAGATTGTGAGATGGATTAAACCGGCTCAGTTACACTGACATCAATGGAGCTATGATAATTTACCCCAGCCTAAGATCTGCATCTAACATTGCTACCTGCACACATAAGAACATAGAAACTGTCAAACTAGATCGGGCCGGTGATCTGTTGAATCCGTTGTTACGTTTGAGTACTAGCCACTTCCAAATGAAGTAGAGCACTGAGATGGCCTTTTATGGAAGAAAGTAGAGGAGTTTCTTCCCAAAATGGCCCAATGAAAGCTGCACTATGAGATTATTCAGACCTACCAAAGGGATTCCAATTTCCTATCTCCAATGAGGAGTCATAGCAACTCAGTGTCGGAAACATATAGGTGGCTCTGCAAATCCCACCCTTAACTTCTAAAGCTTGAATCTGATAATGCCTTCTACTTAACAACTACGCAAAGTTATGAAAAAACTCCTCACAATTGCTGAGAATCACAGAGTCAACATACAAGATTCAGGCCTGAATTGGAAACATTATCAATCTGACACTTCCATAGTTATCAAGAGATTGTTTGAAATCAGACTCACCCAGGTCAAGGCCTAAAAACCACTTCAGACTCCCTTCAGCCTTCCAAAAGAGCTCTTACCAGAGACTTAAGTTGACATAGACTTTTGCACTAACCTTATGCACTGGGGTGAAGTTCGTCATCCAGGATTAGAAATACAGCTCTAGTTATGTCCCTCATGATGTAAGATTAAGGTGACCATCATGGCAGAAGCACATAGTGCTATTTATAGAAGGGCTGCTCACTGTTTGTGGTTAGGGTCAGTGGCATATTGTTTTATAAAATCTTGGAGATACAACCTTGAACCTATATTGCCTCAGCAACCACATCTCCCTCCGTGAGCAGCTAAGAGAGGTGAGCACTTATTGACAGTGCAGCTAAGAGAGCTCTAGTTGAGGGCAGGAGATGAAGAAAAGGCATTGACCAAACACGAGACATCTGTGGAATGAGTTTAGGTTAAGGCAGAATCTCACCCGCTGGTGGTCAAGTTTCTTGATCCTTCTCTTGCAGAAAGTGTTCCAGCATCAGTACCTACAGTGTTACATTCACTCCAAAAAGAGCTTCCTCCAGCCATGGAAGTCGAAGAGCGTTTCTTTGATTTTCACATGTCCTTGCAGTCAACGGAGCCGGAACAATCTACAGCAGCTTATGATTTGACCCATAATCTACACATTGGATTTTTATGTCAAAGCGAACCTCATCGCTGCTTTGAATAAAAATCAAAATGTGACTGGAAATCATGACCTCATTAAGGCCTAAAAATGAGAGAAATAGGAATACATATTTTAAATGACCCTTTTACTCAAAGCATGGGCATCTTCTACGAATAAGCTGTTATTATTGTAATCATAAGACATTTGCATACATAGAACTTTAATGGCTGTTTGTGAAGTGCTTTGGTATACTGAGTTCTAAGGACACCACTTAACATCCAACAAGAGTGTCATTATCCTTATTTTCTATGCAAATAAACAGAGGTCTGTTGTGCTGAAGATCACACAGAGAGTCAATTGTAGAGATAGAACTAAAAACACGTACTCCCATTTCTCACGCCACATGCTACTCTCTGGCTTGAACATTCTAAGACTATATTACTGGATAACATTAGTCAAGAGTTTTGTTATTACCATGAAGTTTCTTTGGTTTCCTAATATACAACTTTCACTCTGTTATGCTTGAAACTGTAGCCACCAGAGCCGAACTCACAGTGGTGCAATAGCACATTACAAAAATCACTTTAAATAAAATCCAAGGCTACCATAGAAACCACAGTTGCCAATATTCACGTGGTAAATAAGCACCTGAACTTTCAAATAAGTCAAAAATCTAGCTAATCTCATTTCAAAAAAAGGTCAAAACAAGCCAGTCCCTAAGAGTGCTAACACTCTATGTTACTAGATCCCCACTGGCATGCAGTCTGGGACTTTGGTGGGCCTGCTGTGCACCCCGACTCATTCCCGACATTGCCCCTGCTTGCCTCTTGTCCCTGCTTGACCCCCAACCATCCCCTGCTTCCTAGGAGCTGATTAAAAAAGAAGATACAAGCTACAACAAGTAACATGCTGCAAGACAAAAACTAGCCAACAAGCAACTCACAAGACAATTAAGCCAAAACAAGCCCAATTTCTCTGGGTTTTTTTTTTGGCTGGTTTGACAATTCTGATAGAAACACTTTCTCATGGTGGTTTTCAGTAGACTATTGATAAGGACTAATATCAAGAGAGCGTAACAAGTTATGGTTTGGTCTTTCTTCTTTTCTCTGCATTTCTTTTCTTTTGTGATACTGGGTTAGTAGTGGGGATTTACAGAACAGTAACCTGAAAAGAAGAAATTTCACGGTACATCTCTTAATTATATCTTCAGAATTGCAATTGTACACTACCCACGGAGAAACTTTAAAATTGCACACTAGCTCTTCTCGGCCAATTATTTTCTTCATGTATGAAGAAGGCAAAGTAAATCAGAACGTTTTCTAATAGGTCATTGTTTCTGCTTAAGTTGGAAGATGATTCCTCCAGGCACTCACCCAACAAAACAAAACAAAACAAAATAATCATAATTGACTCTCCCTATGAATTCCTCTGTACTTAGACAAAGTGGGTGAACTAATATCATTTATTGGGTTACAGATTTTTGTAATACATCATCATCCAATGAACTCACACAGAAAAATGGTAAAAGACAAAAAAATCATATCGTTTGTGTGTGAACAGTTTTCACAATGGGAACACTCCGTATGTAACCACTCAGTTGTCATCTTCGAAGGAAATCTGCACAACACCTTGAAAAGATGAGTCTCTGAGCTTAAAGTGATAACCGTGCTGGACACTTAAAATCATGGCCTGAATAGAGACACTGAATATATGACTTATTACAACAATGTATAACCCAGTAAGGGCACTCCCTCCCAGCTTTTTCCCCCTCTGCTCTCCTCCCGATGACTAGAGAGCTGTTATCTGGCCTGTTCGCTTTCAAAGGTTCCTTGACACAGATGTTAACTATTTATTCTAAACAATCTATTCCACCTTCCATTTAGCTGTGACACTCTGAGAACATTTCTCACATTTGAAGAAGAGCTCTGTGTCAGCTCGAAAGCTTGTCTCTGCCCTCAGCAGAAGTTGCTCCCATAAACGATATATTGCATCACTCACCTTGACTCTCTCGTATGCTGGGACCAACATGGCTACAATAACATCTCTTCTTAGGGACCTATTTGAAAGCCAAAAATGTGAAGGGTTCAGTAAAGTTCAGGATCAATGGTAAATATGTAGCACGTGTTGTCAAGACAACTGGCTTTAATTTCGGACTCTGCAATTTTCCCTCTGTTTGACCTTCACGACCTACCTTCACTGCGTAAAAAACAGGCATGATAACACATGGAGAATGCTCTATTTCCTCAGGGCTCCAGGTATCAAAGCGCATCACAAACACTCATTAAGGTTTTTCATATCCAAAGCAGTGCTCGCTCCCTCCTACGACTTGCAGGAAGAATTGTGCAATGCCACCTACACCTGCCAACATGCTTTACTAGGACCAAAGGGGAGACCTCTATCTAATGGAGATTTTGCAACTGTTACAGCTCTGACAACCTTTTGTGACAATCTGAGTCACTGGAATTATGCCAGGAATGAATGTGTCCCATAAAGCTTTTCAGATGAAGAAAACCTATAGGTTGTCTTGTGCATGTCAGACCATGTGAGCTTGAAAACACATGGTAATAATCCTGAAAACAAATAATATCCATTGAAGGAGTGACTTGTACAGCATAATATGTTTTGTAAATAATTAGGACCTTAAGCAAAAGGGAGTCTTGTATTCTCCAGGCAGGCTAAGAAAGTGTATAAAAGCGCTAGCAACTGCCGGTTCGTTAACAACTTCTCTTGACTTATCCTCTTCTGTGACTGGGGTTAAGTCCCATTTGTCTCAATCTCTCTAGAGCTATTGCGATGTCGTGTTAGTGATGGTTTCGTTTAGGACTGAATCTTGCACATGACTTTGTGATTCTTAGCATGGTAAAGGGGTTTCACTGACGCATTCACGGTTTAGAAGTAAATACTTCAATTTTCAGAGGTGCTTAGGCATTTGAGACAGGAATTCATGTTTACTTTCATTAGGAATCAGGTGTTTGAATCGCATCAGCAGCTTTCAATAATTTCATAATCAGCTTTTAAGTTAGAGGAGTTAGGCTGGGTAATCGGCAAGATTTCAGACAGAACAATCAATTAGAAGGAGATCTGATCTGATCCAGTGTGGCTACCGCTATTTTCCTACCTGCTCTAGTAGCAATGTTAGATTCAGATCCAAAGCTAGGGAAGTTAGCCTAGACCCTTGATCTCAATTGAACAGTGCCCATATCTACCCACTCAGCATCTGGCTCTTAATGTTTTGTTTTGAAAAAAGTATTTTAGAACATAAGAATGGCCATACTGGGTTCGACCAATGGTCCATCTAGCCCAGTGTCCTGTCTCCCAACAGTCTCCAAAGCCAGGTGCTTGAGAGGGAAGGAACTGAACATGTAATCATGAAGTGATCCATCCCGTCACCCATTTCTAGCATGTGGAAACAAAGACTGGGGATATTTAAGATATTTTCCATTCATTTATTAGCAAGTATTGCTGGCTCAGAAACTTTAGAAACCAAACTGCCAGTCTGTCATTCAGAAGAAAAGGGGTTTTCATGCTGAGGTTAAACCCTGTAAAGGAAATTAACATTGGCAAACTGGTCCCTGCCATCCGTTGTACAAATCATTTGTAAAAGGGAGCAAAAAGCCCATGTGCATGATAGAAATAGTCCATAGCAGATATTTATTTTGCTGTCAATATTTTTTAGAGGAAGGATTGAGAGGGAATCAAAGGGGCTGGTTAAGAAGGAGGTTAAGAGTGAGCGGAAGAAGGAGGCTAGGAGGAGGAAATAAGAGGCAACATGTATCAAGGAACGGAGGGTCTGGGTCATAATTTCCCTGACCATTGAACCTTTTACTCTACTACCCTAGTGCATGATGTTGACTCCTTTCCCTCCTGTGTGTTTCAGATTTACCTCCAACACAGAAAGATGATTTTCGATGTAAACTTTAGTGATGAATTATATTATAAGCCCTACCATTACAAGGGCTGGTATAGTAGAGGTCACGGCTACTGGAGGCCATGGTACTACCAAAGGCCATACGGGTGTGGTTGGGGCTATCCCAAACATTGTTGGTACCCTTATCCTAGCCGTTGGGGCTGGGGATACGGCTATGGAAAGGGTTGGCCATGTTTCGCCGAGGAGGAATAGAGCCGGAACGTGGAAAGGCCAGAAAACGTTAAGCCAGATTCACAGATGAGTTTATGGGCAATAGGTCTGAGAAATGCAGAGTCACCCCAACTCCCATGGGAGCTGTGAGTGCTCAGCATCTCAGTAAATCTGCCCCATATCTATATTGCCTAGGTTACATTCGATGACCGTTTCCTCTACTGTCTTCTATACACTCTGCTTCTTCTAGAATACTCTGTTTGGGAGTGAATCTCAGTTTCACGAAGGCCCCTTTACATTATGCTGACACAGTAACTGAAGCAGGCTCCTTACAACGCTGTCAAAAGAGGTCTTAGTGTCAATGAGAATCAAGCTCTACCTGTTCTAGTCCTTTCATGCATATGTGCCATTTGTTTCTGCTTTCAACTTCGTTTTATATGTTGTTTACTGGAGAAGTAGTTTCATCCTTGGCTTTAGTTGTGCTCTGCCTCATTTCATTCTGACTGTGATGGAACTAATACCTTAAGATGGTTGCAAAGAGAACTTGATTGTGAAAATCTACAACTGTGACGAAGAACGAAGAACATCTGGTGTGAAATGCATCACCTTGGAACTAATGATTCATTAGAGACCTTCCTGATACCTTAGAGATATTATTGTAATTCTGATTTCTTTCTGTCGCTTTCTGTATATTTGTCTTCCAAATCACATTAAAATGCTTCTGAATCATAATATCCTTCTGGGTTTCCTTTCTGCTCCATTCCTTATTGACCAGCCACCGTGGCCCAGATTCACACAGCTAACTTGGTGCCTAATGTTACTCCGGAACTGAGTGGTGTGATCCCCCAGAATTTCATCAAGCTAATTGCAATCATATTGTATGCATTCAGCCACCATGAATTACTCAAAAAGAACATCATGTAGTTAAGGGTTCGTTTGGAGAAGGGCTTTTTTAGGCGAGGTGGAACACTGGCTGCATGTTTGTAGTGTCTGCTAACCAGAATGGGAGGAGGGGTGAAAAGTATCCAGAAATTGAGACTGAAAGTGGATGGAGACTTTGAGTTTGGGTGACTGAGAGAGAAGCTTATTATGGCTAAGATTGTTAGGAAAGTTTTGTTCATAGACAACTGGTTGAAGTTAGGAGAAGTGACGACACAGTAGGGGTCACTATGAATTATAGGTTTTGTAAAAATTAGTTATAAAAATGCTAGATAACAGAGTGTACTTTGGAGCAGTTCTCTGAAGAGACTTAATCCTGACACCATACTCCCAAGTGGGGAAGTGTCCAGCCATTGCTGACCTGCTACTAATTACTAGATATCATCTCAGATTTTAGATCATTATTTGGGATATCCTAAAGCTATTGCTGTGTGTGTGTGTGGGTGTGTGTGTGTGTGTGTGTGTGTGTGGGTGGGTGGGTGTGTGTGTGTGTGCGTGCGCGCGCTTAAATCTAATCATATTAGTTTTAGATAAGATCCCCAGGGCACAAAAACAGGTAACAAACCTAAGGCCATTGCCTCCTGATCCAAGTTTGGATCCTGCAAAATAAACTGGACACAAACTTCCTATGCCTGCTTAGGCAAACCTTTCAGAGCTGGAGGG
This sequence comes from Gopherus flavomarginatus, assembly GCF_025201925.1. Classification (NCBI taxonomy): domain Eukaryota; kingdom Metazoa; phylum Chordata; order Testudines; family Testudinidae; genus Gopherus; species Gopherus flavomarginatus. Next base: position 15,200,189 of record NC_066636.1, read on the forward strand.
AGATCATCACCTCATACAAATTGTTCTGCTTCTAGCCTTCTCATCCTTGCTCAATTTCCTTTTGCTGTTTGCCTTGTCCCTACCAAGGAGCAGGGAGTCGTCTTCATTGCACTCAGGCTATTCTATTTGAGATCTCCAGGCTAACCTCATAGAGGGGTAGCACACTCCTTGTTACAGCTCCCTCTTCAAATGGGCCTATTGTTGCAATCATTGAATGATCTTGTTTTCATCAGTTCTACCCAGAAGCGGACCGGCGTTAATGCTAAGTACCAATGAGTGAGGCAGGCTTTTGAGTCCTGCATTTTCTGGAGCCAGCTCAGAGATGCATTATCGGTGATCAGAACAAATGATGTCCCAACAGGGAGTATAACACAGCCCAGCGTCTGGGCAAATATTCTTTTTCGAGGGTCATGGACAGTGTCTCTTTCTCCAGGAACTGTGTATTGTTAGTCAAGATAGAATCAGTGTGGAGAAGTATGACGAGAGATGACATGTGGGGAGAGGAGGAAGGGGTCAAGTGCAGGGCCACCGAGGGATGGGCAAGTGGAGCAATTTGCCCCAGGCTCCACAGGGGCCACACAAAAATATGGTATTCTATAGTACTGCAACTTTTTTTTATGGAAAGGGCTCCCGAAATTACTTTTCCCCAAGCCCCCAGAATCCTCTGGGTTGCCCTGGTCAAGTGCCCCTCCCAGACTGGCTTGGAGGGGGCATGCAGAGAAAGGGACTCTGTCATCCTCTTCCTGTTCCTTCCCCCCTCTCGGCACATTAAGCCGCTCTCCCTGGCAGCCAGGCGGGAAGGGCGACGGAGCCGCTTCGGCCTGTGAGAATCTGGCTGTGAGGCCGTGGTAGGTCCCTGGGCTCGGCTGTTGGGGGATGGGGAGGGAAACTGTGGATCAGTTGGGTCCTGACCCCACAGCAGGGCTTGGGCATGGGCTTCCCGCTGCCACCACAGCTGCTGGGCACAGGGGACAAGTGAGCCAGAAATATGCTGGTGGGCAGTGGGGACACCTGCTTGTTCAGCCCCTGTCTACAGCTGCTGGGACTGCAGCCGTCCTCCCTCTGTCTGGGACCTGCTATGGGGACAGGGGTCAAGGGAATGGGAGCTCCCCTCCCCTTCCAGCAACTGAGCCCAAGCAGGGAGTTGTTTGCTGTCTCCTTCCACACAGGCTCTCTCAGGGATGAGCAGCTCAGTCCCTCTCCCCACGTGGTTGACAGATGCAATGCGGGGAGGCGCAGGGAGAGAAGGAGAGAATCCCGCTCCCGTACATAACCTGGGGCGGTGGACCTGGGCTGGATGTAGGGTGGGCAGGGGAAGGGGGAGCTGGGAAGGGGAGATTCATGATGTGGTCTTGTGTCCTTCTCTTTAGATTGGGCCCCCATCGTTCAGGGAGGCAGCAATCGTCTAACAGGTGGCAAATACGCCTCTAGATTTCTGCCAGAGATCGGGTGGAAGTTGTGCTGAGTGCTTCTGAAGGGACGGGCATGTGAAAGGCACCTGCCGGAAGCACTCCTGCTGTATTCCACGAAGTGGTGCCCAGAACAGGGATGCGAGACCGGGCTGGCAGCACAGTCTCTGCCAGAGCGGGCGTGGGGAAGCCGACTGAGTCTGTCCCTCTTCGCCAGCAGCTGCGGTGAGAATGAGTGCTCTTCACTGCACACACTGCTCTGGTGATATGAGGATTAAACCAGAAAAGAAAATTATTTCCCTGTTTGAGTGCGTGTCTGGACTAGCCTGCCGGGGTGGGGAGAATGGAGTTCAGGGAGACGGGGCAATGGTTGGGGGAGGTATTGGGGCCTGTTGGTGTTGGGTTGTAGGGGAGGAAGTGGAGGCTGGGGGTAATGGGAGGGACAGGGAAGGCAGCAGGAGCCAGAGATGATGTGGGGGATGGGGACTGAGGGGGTGGCAGTGGGGGCCAGGAATGATGGGTTGGGTGATGGGAAAAGCAGTGGGGTCCAGGGGTGATTGGTGGGAGGCCAAGGGGAGCAGCGGGAGCCAGAGCGATCTCAGAGGTGAGGGTCTGGGGGAGCCACAGGGTGCTTTATTCCCAAAGGATGATGTTGGGAGGGCTGGTCTTAAACGTGGGCAACAGGGTTGTGGGGAACTATGCTCAAGAGGCTGATGCTGGAGGATCCCTTGGCATTACTTGGGAAGGTGTCCCAGCCACTGTCTGCCAATACCATTCCCCTATGGTCCTGCCTGTGAATAGGGCAGACTTGGAGTGCCAACTTCTCCCCATTGACCATGGGGACCGGTCAGTCTCAAGATCCCGACTCGGCTCCTCTTCAGCCCTTCTGCATCCACTTCACGTTCGGAGAGCACCAACCAACTCCCCATTAAGTGTCAGGACGTGGCCAACAGCCCCTGAACATTAGTACATCCTCTCCTTCCCTGGGGTTTCAGTAAAGGAGAGACACTTCTTTGGAATAGTTTGTTTAGTCTTTGCATTGCCCTGCACTGTGCAGGTGGATTGGCTGACACCTAACTGGGGAAAGATGGGGGAGGGGCTTCCCCAAGGGGTACGTCTGGACGTAAGTGGGGATTTAGGATGGCCCACCACATTTCATAGGCCACAACTCAGTCCTGCTTGAAATGTCTGATACTTAAACCAGAAACGTTATGAATTAAACAACTTTTGGATTTAGGAATAACTCTTGTCAAGACACCAGACAGCTCTCTAACCTCAGGAGTATGGGAGCAAATAAGAGTATCAGTAGAACAGGGCCTTTCCCATGAGGAACAAACCAATCGTATGTTGGTAGGCACTGAATGGTGACTGAAAAGATCTAAATGAAGAAGAGCCAACACCCTATTTGGATTAGGTCGTATAAAGAGGGAAAGCATCGGGTAATGCCTGTCTTACGATTTTCTGAATTTTGTGAGACCTCATTCTCTTCTCACTACAGGACTCAAGTGGAACTTAAGCAGTGCACAGGTTCTGTCGCTCCGAAGCGAATGTTTACACACAGGCCCAGAGTCACAAAGATATTTCGGCCATGTCTATGCTACTTCGACCCCCTAAGAATAGAGCTGTACACATTGCAAGGCTTCTCCTGCTGCTTCAGCTTGCCTGCTACGCAAGCATAATAAAACCACCTTGACAAGAGGTGTAGCTCTTGCTGCAGGCGGCCCTCCCTGCACTCCCTTGCCCCAGCTCCCTCTGCATAAATGCCGGCGGTGACCGGGGCGGCCGAACATCCGGTCGCCGCGGTCACTGCCAAAGAAAATGGCGCCCCCCAAATGCCAGCTCTCTAGGCGAACACCTAAGTCGCCTAAACGGTGGCACCGGCCCTGGATATGCTCTGCCGACACAAAGAGCAGAGTGTGGAAATGCAACAGCAGTATATTTACCACGGTGGCAGTATGTGACTGTAACTTGAGTTGACTTCACTTTGTAGTGCAGACCTGGCCTTAGGTGCCAAGCTCACAGTGATTTCAGTCAGAATTAGGTGCTTAAGAAACATCGTGAACTTGGGCCACAGAGGTTGGTAAATAAGGGATGGAGCAGAAAGGAAAATCAGGAGGCTGGTATTATGATGTAGAACGACTTTAATGGGAGTAAGAACAGGAGTACACAGAATGCAACGCAGAAAGGATATATTTCAAGAGTTTCAAGAAGGTCTGCAATGAATCATTGGCTCCAATTCATGCCTTTCATAGGAGAAGTTCCTCATTATTTAATGCAGCAGCTGAAGCCAGGAAGTAACCTGCTTATCCAGTATACAACTTTTTTAATACTGTTGAAACCAGAAACAAATGACACATATTCATGAAAGGACTAGAACACGTCTGGCTTTTGCACTGGTTTTAAGAAGCCTTCAAGTGAACGTACATGTTTTTTCACCCAATCTTAAGGCCTGTGTTTAATTTACTGTGTCAGAGTGACCTAAAGGGGCCATCATGGAATTTAAATTCAGATTTGAATAGATTATTCTAGAAGAAGCAGAGAGGATGGAATACAGTCAGTTAATGTAATCTGGGAAAGAGAGATATGGGGCAGATTTGCTGAGATGCTCAGCACTCCCAGCTCCCATGGCAGTTGAGGTCACTCTGCATTTCTGAAAGCCATTGCCCATAAGCTCACCCGTCACTCTGTATCTTGTTTCCCGTTTGCTGGTCTTTCCACATTCCGGGTCTATTCTTCCTGGAAGAAACACAGACAACCCTTTCCATAGCCATAACCCTAACGCCAATGGCGAGGGGAAGGGTACTAAACTTTGGAAAAGCCACAACAGCACTTGTATGGCCTTTGGTAATAGCATGGCCTAAAGTGGCCAGAACCTCTGGAACCACCCCAGCCCGCTTATAATACAAGTCATTACTAAAGTTTTCATTGAAAGTCATTTTTCTCTGTTGCAGGTAAACCTGAAACACACAGCAGGGAATAGAATCAACATAATGCGCTGGGATCCATGAAACAAATGGGTGAAAACTTAGTTACTATGGTATTGGATGCCCTAGAGAGAGAGAGAGAGAGAGAGCAGGGAAATGATAACGTAGATCCTCAGTTCCTGGCTACGTGTTGCCTCTATATCCTCCTCCTCGTCCTCTTCTTCCACTTCTTCTAAACCTCCCTCTCAATCAACCCCTTTGATTTCCTCTCAATCCCTTCCTCTGAAAAATGCCATCTGCAGATAAAACATATGGTAATGACCATTTCTACCTTGCATGAATGAGATATTTATTCCCTTTTACAAAATGTTTATACAAAGTAGGTCAGGGACAAAGTTCATAGTGTCAGTTTCCTTCTGCAGATTTTGCCTCACCAGTCTCACCACTTCTCTTTGAGGTGTTTTCACTCATCAAACTTGTGAGATAGCAATATTATAAAATGAATGAATTATAAATGATATTATTTTTTAATGCAAAATACAAAGGACCAGTTTGTGAGCTGGGTTAAATTGGCTCAGTTATACTGACTTCAGTGGAGCTATGATAACTTACACCAATCTAAGATCTGCATCTAAAATTGCTATTTCCACATTAAGAACATAGGAACTGTCAGACTAGGTCTGACTGGTGGGCCACTGAATCCATTTTCGTGTCTCACACAGTAACAAGCACCAGCCACTTCCGAATGAAGTAAAGCACTGAAATGGCCCTTTACAGAAGAAAGTGGAGGCGTTTCTTCCCAAAACACCTCAGTGAAAGCAGCGCTATGAGATAATTCACATCTATCAAAGGACTAAATTTTCTATCTTCAGTTAGGAATCATAGGATCTTGGAGCTGGAAACACATATGTGGTTCTGTAAATCCCACCCTTAAATAAGTCTTCTAGCTACAATTCTAAAATTGTTACATCCACTCTGTGACTTTGCTAGCCCAAAAGACTTTATGGAAATATACTTATGAATGTATATATGACATAGCTGGAAGAGGTTTTACACTACATGCCATGTAACATATCTTGTAAAGGTTATGGCCTACTGAATATATTCATCCTATTTGTATGCATGTGCCATTGTTGTATTCGAAGTTATGGATATTGGCTGTACTTGTTTGATTTTAAATAGCCTTAGTAAGGCATTTGGTCAGCTTCTTTAGAAAAGAATTTGCAATTTAAGTGCCCAGTCAAGAAACACTTAATGGACAAAGGATCTTGGAAGGCTCCAGTCCAAGCTTCTTGGCCCCCAAGGATACCTGAAAGAAACTGGAACCAAGGACAGTAACTACAAGGGGGTGTGAGTGATTGCTGGACCCAGACTAGAAGGAGACTAGTCTGTAAAAGGAAGCTTACTGGAACACCTCTGAGGGTGAGCTTTATCTGTATTTAGTTTTCTCACTGTATTAGGCATAGGCTTGTGTGTTTTATTTTATTTTGCTTGGTCATTCACTTTATTCTGCCTGTTACTTCTTGGAACCACTTAAGTCCTACTTTCTGTATTTAATAAAATCACTTTTTACTTATTAATTAAACCAGAGTGTGTATTAATCCCAGAGGGTGGGGAGGTGCGGGCAAACAGCTGTGCATATCTCTCTGTCAGTGTTATAGAGACTGAACAATTTATGCGTTTACCCTGCATAAGCTTTATACAGGGTAAAACGGATTTATTCTGAGTTTGGACCCCATTGGGAGTTTGGCATCTGAGTGTTAAAGACAAGAACACTTCTTAAGCTGCTTTCAATTAAGCCTACAGCTGTTAGGGGACGTGGTTCAGACCTGGGTCTGGGTTTGCAGCAGGCTAGCGGGTCTGGCTCAAACCAGGCAGGGCTCTGAAGTCCCAAGCTGCCAAGGAAGGATAGCAGGGGCAGAAGTAGTCTTGGCACATCAGTTGGCAGTTCCCAAGGTTTTTTCTGTGATCCAACCCATCACACACTCCAGACAGAGCTTCTTCTAACTGATAAAGAAAAATAACCCCAGGCCCAAAAGCCAGGTCTTAATCAAGCTAATAATTACATCAAGACAGTAGGCCTCAATCATACTAACATATAGTAAAGTAAGAAAAGCTGATTTTCCACTAACTCTCCTGAGGCTCACTCTCTGATTTCTCTATACACTACTATTATCACACTATTATGCTATTAAAATGCTGCCTTTAAGGGATTAAACTAATATAAAGTCCCTTGTATTACTACTGAAATAGACTAATAACTGCTAGGTCACTATAGTTTATTAAGAAGCTTGTGCACGCACAAAAATAACCCCAATGTACTTGGCCAAAGGAACAAACATGTATTTTTGAACCCAAGTTCCTCAAATTTTGCTTGGGAGCACAGCTGCAGAAACCGCAAGTAGGTGGACACCAGGTGCCAAGATCCTGACAAACAAAACAACCTGTAAAAAGGGGAAGTTGCAAAGGGCAAGCTTGCAAAATTAGCTTATTTTATATGTTTTTAGGAAATGGTGTCATTGTATTAGCCAAATATGGTATATTCGGATGCATAAGTTCATATGCTAATGTGCGGTTTTTGGCTATATAAACCCAGGTACCACTGCTGTAAGGTAGAGCGACTTCCCCTTGCTAGGGGACTTTGTCGTCTCTCCCTGCATATATGCTTGTATTCTCTGATTAATCAATAAAAGAGCCTCAGGCTGTCTGATCAACTCAACTGAGTGGTGGTCCTTTTCCACGACAATTTGGTGCATTGGCCGGGAACCCACAAGAGGGCTTCTCCTGAATCGGAGGACCGCAGGCAGTCTCCTTCCAACCCCCGGGCCCAATTAAAAGGTAAGAGACCTTTTGAAATCTCTATGGGGCTTGGCAGAGGACTGGTCTGTAGGCTCCGGTTTGGGTAAGTCACAAGCTGGGTTCGAACTTTTAGCCATCAGACAGACCAGATGCCCTTTCTCTAAGGCTTCCGAGATTCTGAGGTTTCAGGGCCTTTCTAAAGGCTCCGCTCCCAAGGTTTCAAAGGTACCGTCGACAGCCCACGGACCGTGCTCCTTTTGGTCCGTCCTGATCCGGGGGATCAGGGGTCCCCTTCCTACCAGGTTTGAGGGGGATCCGGGTATAGCGTTCCAGTTTTTTGTGATTTCGCCTTGATGACTGTGTCAAGAAAGTGCCTGTGTCTGTGTGTGTGAGGGCCAAGCGGCCAGTGTGAATGCAGCTGTGGGAAGACGCCCCGAGCCTCCTGCGAAGCGAAAGCTTGTGACCGGGAGTGTCTCGAAAGCAAGCCCCACAGCTGAGCTTCTGTGTGTGAAGTGTTTGTATAAGGCTTCCCAGCTGGCAGGCCTTGGTAAGTGGCTAACCTGTTGGGTGCTTGTGTGTTTCCCCGCCCTTTTTTCCCTTCCCTTCCACGACCTATGACTCTGTGACCGCTCCTCGAGCACTGTCCTTTCAGGACTGCAGAGTCCCTTTTCTGCCCATTGGAGCCATAAGCTCCCTTCCCTTCTCGGAGAGGAGGGAAGCCCCAGGAAAACCGTACCGCTAAGTCCGTAGCTTCAGAAGCATCGTTGGCTTAAAGCTGGTGCTCTGGGCTGACGACAGGCGTGCGGGGACCGCGGGTTCTCCGAGGGGGAGCCCGTCCCATCCTTTACCTCCTTCCTAGTAGGCACCTGCATTCTCCAGGCGGGTCAACAAAACCTACTCCACCCAGTTCCCCTGCCCAGGGCAGGCATAGACGCCATCGGTGTAAGAACCGTGGTAATCCTGATTAGCGTTCCCCTGTGTGAGTGGCTTGTGTGAAAGAGGGCTGAAGTGAAAATGGGATCCGGCCAATCTAAAGGGATTCCAATCCCCCCAAAAGGCACTCCTGCTGCTTATATGTATGTACACCGTGGCCCGTCGACATGTAAATACTTGCAAAAATGGAATTGGTATACTAGAGATGATCCAAAACTGCAATTCCCTGTGGAAGGCAGTTTTGACCTTGATAGGATTGTACACCTCAGGGGTGCCCTTGTTGCTAACTCTGTGGGACAGGGACAGTTTGATGCTTATTTTGAGTGGCACGATGAAATGGGTAAAAGACGTCAGGAGTCTCAAGTTAGGGGGTTGAAAGACACCCAAGAAAAACTAAAAACCCAACTTAAAGAGGCACAGGAAAAATTAAATAGTGCTCAAATTTTGCCAAATCCTCCTTCTTTGGGTATAGTCCCTCTTTGCCCGTCCCAAACACGCCCACAACCGACTGCCCCGAAAAGAATCTATCCTTCACCCCCCTCTGATGAGCTGATTGATCTGTTTTTAGAATGCAGACAGTGGCCTGATAACCCTAATAGGCCACCCGCTTATAGCCCGGATGCGCAGGCAGGGGGAAGTAGATCAGGAGGAGGAAGTGAGGCAGAGGATAACCGAGGTGATCGTACGGACACCACTCCCTCTTCCTCGGGTTCTGGTAGGCAGACGCCTCCCGGGACCCCTTCAAGTGGGTCCACGCCCCAGTCTGACATGTCTGATGACTTAAGGGAAGCCCTTGCCCTCATAACCACTGGGGAAGCGCTTATGAAAGAATGGCAACAGACAGCACACGATGAAGACATAGATTGGGAGTTAAAGCAAATTGATTGGGAAAAAGTATCCCCAGAATCCCCGTTACGACGGTTGTCAGGTACAATAGCTAAAATGAGGGAAATGATGACATCACCAAGATATGAATCCCTTCTGAAAAGTTGTTCTCCTATCTCTCTTGCCTCCGAACCTGATGCTGTAGCCTTCAACACCCGCCATAAGACTTGGCTACGCAAGGCTAAGAAAATAACCACCCCGCCCGAAACCGTCACTAATTTTCCCCTCCGGCAGTTGCCCTCGGGCACAGGAGGGACAATGATAGTGCATGCTCCCTGGTCACCAGGTGATCTTTACAACCTTATTGAAAAATTTCCAAAAATTAGGGAAGATCCCGTTAAATTTCAGGAGCAATTGGAAATGATAGCTAAGTGCTATAACCCCTCACATGCCGATATGGAACAGCTGTATCAGCTATAGTGCCCAAAGAAACCCTTACCCGCCTCTATGCTAGGGCAAACTGGCCAGCTGATGCTGACCGACTGTCAGAAGCTGACTATATCCAAAGAAGGACCAACCTAATTAATGAGGTTCTTAATGTATGTCCAAGAAAAACGGACTGGACCAAAATAAATGCCTGTAAACAAAGTAAGGGAGAAAATCCGGCTGATTATATGGAACGTATAAAGCAAGTGTTTGAAAGACATTCGGGGATTACTAATGCAGAACAAACGGCCACACAAGCTATAGTGGCGGCCTTTGTGCAGGGACTCTTGCCAAAGGTAGGAGAGCAGTTAAAGGTTAACTTAGTGGATTGGGAAGGTAAAAATCTGGAAGAAATTCTGGCAGCAGCACAGCATTTTCACAGGCAGTTAGAAAGAAGGAAAGACGAAACAGAATCTAAGCTTATGGCTTTGCAGATCCAAAGCATGCAAAATTTTGCTGGCAAAGGGCCCAGGCGAAGAACAAAACAGGCTGTGACTAAAAATCCCCTGACTGATTTCAGTTCCACAGCCTGCTTTTCGTGTGGGCAAGAAGGACATTGGAAACGCGATTGTCCCCAATTAGGGAAAGACCAGTGTAGGTATTGTAAAAAGGAGGGACACCTTATTAAGGATTGCCCTACGCGACCTCCTGGACAGTTTCCAAAACAGGAGGGATTGCCCTTTCCTGCTCCACCAGCCCCAGCTCTTAACTACTAGGAAAGCCAGGAGACTAATAACATCGTCGTCGCCCCCCTTGTTCATGTGGACCAAACTGGTCCAACTGTTTCTTGTCTAATAAATGGTGTCCCTACCCCTTGCTTGGTTGATACAGGAGCTTCTAGGTCTACCTTAAGAGCACAAGATTTCTCTACTGTACCTCTTTCCACTGAGGTCGTAACTGCTGTGGGAGTGGGAAATACTCCCATTCCCCATCCTGTGTCATCTCCCCTATCTATATCTATCGGTCCCCTTTCTGCTGATCATGCTTTCCTTCTCAGTCCGTGCTCCCCTGTAAACCTTTTAGGAAAGGATCTGTTGTGCAAACTTCATTGCACTATCTTTTGCTCTCCAGACGGGGTCTTTTTAGAGGTCCCTGACCCGGCTCATAATGAGGTTTTAGGTCTACTCCAAATTGATCCAGCCTCAGATCGGGAACCCGACCCCAGTCCTTCCTTGTTGCAACAGGAACTACTGGCAAGGGTACCCCCTTCACTGTGGGCTGAGCATGCCAACCAAGTAGGACGCATTTGTTCTGCTCAACCTGTCAAAATTCGTCTCAATCCAAGCAAACCTCTTCCTAGAGTCCGGCAATATCCCCTCTCTCAGCAAGCTGAGGAGGGAATTCGTCCGGTTCTTTCTGCTCTGCTTAAACAGGGAGTCATAGTTCCGACAGTGAGTGAATGTAATACTCCCATTCTACCTGTCCGAAAACCAGGGAAAAATACCTGGCGATTTGTACAGGATTTACGTGCTATTAATGCTGCTGTCCTCTCAACTTTCCCGGTGGTTCCAAATCCTGCTACTATTCTCTCTTGTATACCTCCCACTGCTCAGTACTTTTCTGTGATAGATTTGTGCTCTGCTTTCTTCTCTATTCCTATTCATGTGGATAGCCAGTTTCTTTTTGCGTTTACTTATCAGGGAGCTCAGTATACTTGGACCAGACTACCCCAAGGTTATACTGAGTCCCCTACTATCTTCTCTCAAATCTTAAAGAAAGATCTGGATGATATCTCTTTTCCAAATGGGTCTGTCCTAGTTCAGTATGTAGATGATTTGTTGCTTGCTTCTGACTCTTTGGAAGCTTCAAAAGCGGATACATTGGTTTTGTTGCAAGCCTTAGCTCAAAAGGGTCATAAGGCTTCAAAAGAAAAATTACAACTCTGTCTCCCTGTAGTGCATTATCTGGGTCATGATATTTCTGCAGGAAAACGCGCTTTGTCTCTTTCGCGGGTGCAGGCAATTCAAAAAATCCCCAGGCCAATTACAAAAAAGCAGCTTAGGGGATTCTTGGGAATGGCAGGCTACTGTAGGCAATGGATTCTGGGTTATGCGTCTCTTGTACGGCCCTTACAAAATTTAACTCTTAATAAGATCTCTGATCCTATTCCCTGGCCCGTGGAAGCAGAGGAAGCGTTTCAACAAATCAAAATCGCTTTAACTAAAGCCCCTGCTCTCGGTTTACCTGATTATAAAAAACCATTTACTCTTTTCTGTCATGAAAGAGAAGGCTCAGCCCAGGGTGTTCTCACTCAAACCCACGGAGAAAAACACAGACCCATAGCCTACTTTAGTTCCTCATTAGACCCGGTAGCAGCTGGGCTACCCCCCTGCCTCCGGTCTGTTGCCGCAGCTGCAATCTTAGTTGAAGCCTCCGCCTCCCTAGTTCTTGACAGTCCGTTAACTGTTGCAGTTCCTCATGCTGTCACCGCTCTCTTAACTAAAGGCAAAACACAGCATCTTTCAAATTCCAGACTCACCAAGTATGAAATGCTTCTTTTAAATGCTGCAAATGTTACTTTGGCTAGGTGCCCAGTACTAAATCCTGCTTCTCTTCTCCCCACGGCAACCGATGGGGAACCCCATGATTGCTTATCTGTAACTGCTGAATTATCTGCTCCTAGACCTGATCTGCAGGATATTCCCCTGCAAAACCCAGAGCTGATTTATTATGTGGATGGTTCTTGCTTAAGAAATGCGGAAGGGCAACTAGTAGCAGGCTATGCTGTATGCAATCAACAAAGTGTCATAGAAGCATTCTCCCTCCCTTCAGTAAAATCGGCTCAAGTTGCTGAACTGTTTGCCCTTACTCGAGCCTGCTGCTTGGCAACCGGAGTGTCTGTTACTATTTACACTGATTCTAGATATGCTTTTGGAGTAGTACATGATTATGGGCAACTGTGGAAATATAGGGGATTTCTTACTTCTACTGGAGCCCCTATTAGCCACGGCCCATGTGTCAATGCTCTTTTATCTGCTTTACAGTTACCTTCTGCTATTGCTGTAGTTAAATGTGCCGCCCATAAAAAACCCCATGACGATGTTACTCGAGGAAATGCACTGGCGGACGCCTCCGCCAGGCGAGCGGCCCTTTCCGGGTCTCCGGCTCCTATCGAAATATCTGCTCTTTACATATCCCAGCCCATCCCTTCAGTTGACTCCTTACAGGATCTAACACTCATACAGGAGTCAGCATCAGAGGATGAGAAAGATTGCTGGAAACAGTTCGGGTGTTCCAAACATCCAAAGGATGCCTTGTGGTATGCTCCAGACGGCCGCCTGGTGGCACCTTTGGCTATACTTCCAAACCTTGCCAGGCTAGCCCACGGGTTAGCCCATGTAGGCAAGGAGGGAATGATTGCTTCTGTATCTAAGCACTGGTATGCTCCAAAGTTTACGAGCCTTGCCCAGCATTACTGCCAAACATGCCCTATCTGTATGGCATATAATGGTGGGCGACCGGTTCGAACCACCCAGGCAGCACACCCGCCACCCTGGGGACCGTTTGTAAACATCCAAATAGACTTCATAAATATGCCTAAGTGTTGTTCATATGAATACGTGCTTGTGTGCGTATGCATGTATTCTGGGTGGGTGGAAGCTTACCCATGTGCTAAGGCAGACTCAACCACTGTAGCAAAAAAGTTGCTCAAAGAATTTATTCCTCGTTTTGGTATCCCTGTCTCAATTAACAGTGACAGAGGAACCCATTTTACAGGTCAAATCACTCAACAAATCTGTAAGGCCCTCCATGTGGACCAACGTTTACACTGTGCTCACCATCCTCAGAGCGCGGGAGCAGTGGAACGGAAAAATGGGGATCTAAAAAACAAGTTAGCAAAACTGTGTGCGGAAACAGGCCTCAAGTGGCCAGATGCACTCCCTCTGGCATTAATGCAAATGAGAAACACTCCCATGCGTAAGCATGGATTGTCTCCTCATGAGATTCTCATGGCTAGACCAATGAGGATGCCAGTATCCCCGCCTCTGCCCCCTAACTCCCAAAATTTGCACCTCTGTGATGAAAATGTACTAGAGTATTGCAAAGCGCTAATGAGACATGTTAGATTTATCCATTCACAGGTCCAAAGTGCCCTACCCGATCCAGCTGAAACTGCATGCCATCCTTTGGAACCTGGCGACTGGGTTTGCTGTAAGGTATTCCAACGAAAATCCGCCTTGGAGCCCAGGTGGAGAGGTCCATTCCAGGTCTTACTAACCACCCATACTGCAGTGAAGTGCCAAGGACTCCCAAATTGGGTACACGCATCTCAATGCAAAAAGGTAACGCCTCCTTTGGATCTCCCCGGTGCCCCGCTTGTTCCACAGCCTCAGCCGGCAACGTCAGCAGGTGAACTTGAGCAAGAACCCAAGTATTGCCTTCGAAGTCGGCAGGTCGTATAAAGCATCATGACCGATCCACAACCCAAGATAAAACAGACTGCACGAGTGCGGAAATGGCTATTGCCTTCTCTCTGTTTTATCACCATCTTAATGTTTCTCCTGAACATTTATGACTCTTACTTACTCTCAGTTGCTGCCCGAAAGACTACTTCACTGCGCTTCCTGTCAACAGTCAAGCCGAAAGTGAAAATAACCACTCCACACTACCCAATGTGTGGGATCGCAGCCAAGGGAAAAGAAAAATTCACTCCTCATTCTGCTTTGTGTAGCAGACAAAACCTTGCTACCGAACAAAGAGGAAGAGTAAAAAGGTCTCAGGAAACCTCCACCGTTAAACCAAAGACTCTTACTATAGAGGACGTTAAAAATTGGCCATGGTATAAAAGACGTTACGTAATGTGGTTATGCAACATGGTCTTGTGGGATACACTGGCTATTGGGATTTATCCCTAGTGCAGGTCAATGCCGCCCAGGTCAGGTCCCCTGGCCATGTCACATTATTCCAGAATTATTAGACCACCCCCACACCTCCCCTGCTCCCCCCACGGTCCCTCCTCTGAGTAATCCACCCATAGTAACCTCATCCATTAATATCTCGGACAGTCGTACCCCTCCTGAGCCCCAGACAGATCCATACTTACCCAAAACCTCGACTGTTAGACAGTGGCCTAGGCCCTCTTCCACTGGTAATTTGTTTTCTTACTGTCTAACCAAGTTAATTTTCTCCTCGCAGGGTCAGGTATATGAACCATATATTAAGTGGAATGCATTTGGTATGGTGTATCTTAGTTATCGTAATGTAACCTCTTATATTAATTATACAGAAAAGCCTGACCAATCTAACATTTTCATAGATACATGGAACACTAACCATAATATAAATCTTGTACTAGTCCCAGGTACATGCTGGCCTCTTTATGGTAAGGGTCCCGAATGTTTTGTAGTCGCTCATGCCACCATAACTAATGTCACCGTTAACAAAATGTGTTTAGACACTGTAGGGTTTGTTTGTGCCCAGGACATTCCCATTACTGCAAATCTGTCCTGTACATTGCTTCAATATACCCCTTCACACTCAATTGATATCACCCTGGCCAAAAAAGGCATTCAGGTTCAGAACCAACAATTATGGTATGAGCCTACTGAAAACCCTCATTTATCAGGGTTCAGATGGACAATCCTAAATGCTACCTTGGGGACTGTCCATTTCTCCATACCCCTCACCCATTTCCAAATTACAAGTACTTATTCTAATTGCTCTAAGGGTGCTGCTATACGCCTGTTGAAGCAACAGGCTAGGCTTGCAGAGAGTAAAAAAGAAGGGATATTGTTAACACTCTGCTGCATGGTGCTAACACTGCAGCATCAGCCTGGACTCTATACAAAACGCAGGAACATGAAAGTCATCTGGGACAATTAGACCAAGCTCAGGGGTTTATTTCCGGGGCTCAAATTACTGAGGAGAAGGCCGGTATAGGCGCACTCCACACTATTTCGGCACTAAACGTTGTTACCCAGACCCTACTTACCCAAATGATCCACCAGGTTGCTACGTCAGGAAAGGCATTGCAGTGGGATCAAGCATGTTCAGAAGTACAGGACTATCTCAATACTATTCTTTTCTCTTTACGTAAGGACCTTGAACAGCAGCGCTGGCCCACTGCCCTTACTAATGCATCTGGTATCCCCCTCGATTTGTGGCCATGGAGGCTTACGTGGAAGTTCTCTAAATGGAGATGTTGGCGCTCACAATGTTCCTTCCGGGCTTATGGACCCGTGAAAGGATTTTGGGCCCCCACTTACCGTGTCCTTCCAGGCCCCTGGGGTGGTTGTTTGTGGGACTGGGAAATTCATCGAAATGTTTGGGAAATTAAACCTCCTGGCGGTCCTAACCGCTTCTTAATTGGTGCCCCGGCCATAGCCCCTGACCTTTGGAAAGGTCTAGGTGATCTCTGGACCTATTGGCCTTTGCAGCCCCCGCAACTACAATGCTTTAGAAAACTACACCCAGGAGAGGTAGTAACTGTTCACCACCGAGTATGTTGGGAAGGCCCTGGCACTTTACAAGATCTAGCTTCCCATAACTTACTGTCTGCTAACAGCAGCTGCGTTCATGTTAATTCTTCAATCATACATGATGTGGCTTTTAATCTCCACACTAGCTCAGGCATTCACAACATTTACTGGCCCGCAGAAAAAGACTATCAGGTTTATTTAGAATTCCAGGTTCCCTTCGACTGGACCTCTGTTGTCCCTGACCGATTTCACTCATTGCTATCCCTCCTACCAGAAATTCAATCTATTTCACATTTACAAACCCAAATTCACTATTTAGAAACTGTCTACCAGGAAGCTTTAAATGCCCTTCAAACGGCTCATTTAGTCTCTACCCTCTGTGTTAAAGGTGATGTTCTGTGTCAATTCACAAAAAGTTTTCAATCACCCCAAAAACACCCTTGGTATGTATGGCTTCTTTTCACCATTGGTACAATTGCCTTTGTATGTATTTGCTGTTGGTGTTGCTGTAATTGCTGGGCGCATTGTACTTGCCCTCGTACCCCTTCCCGTTCTTATTCCCCTCCACGATTGGTTTCTCTTCACCCTGTCAGACCCGAACCGTATTACACAACCACCAATATCAATAATGATATTTGTGTTACTTTCAGAACTAGTCTCTCTGATAACATTCAGACCCCTTCCCACGCTCCCCAGGAAGGGAACCCTGGCCAAGAAACAGTGGATCAAGAAACAATCGAACAAATTGCCCAGGAACTTATGAATATCCCCCTATCAGATATTGATGAAGTGTTTGCTGATGTGGGGGCCCACTAACAGCAAACAAAGGAGGGAATTGATAAAGAAAAATAACCCCAGGCCCAAAAGCCAGGTCTTAATCAAGCTAATAATTACATCAAGACAGTAGGCCTCAATCATACTAACATATAGTAAAGTAAGAAAAGCTGATTTTCCACTAACTCTCCTGAGGCTCACTCTCTGATTTCTCTATACACTACTATTATCACACTATTATGCTATTAAAATGCTGCCTTTAAGGGATTAAACTAATATAAAGTCCCTTGTATTACTACTGAAATAGACTAATAACTGCTAGGTCACTATAGTTTATTAAGAAGCTTGTGCACGCACAAAAATAACCCCAATGTACTTGGCCAAAGGAACAAACATGTATTTTTGAACCCAAGTTCCTCAAATTTTGCTTGGGAGCACAGCTGCAGAAACCGCAAGTAGGTGGACACCAGGTGCCAAGATCCTGACAAACAAAACAACCTGTAAAAAGGGGAAGTTGCAAAGGGCAAGCTTGCAAAATTAGCTTATTTTATATGTTTTTAGGAAATGGTGTCATTGTATTAGCCAAATATGGTATATTCGGATGCATAAGTTCATATGCTAATGTGCGGTTTTTGGCTATATAAACCCAGGTACCACTGCTGTAAGGTAGAGCGACTTCCCCTTGCTAGGGGACTTTGTCGTCTCTCCCTGCATATATGCTTGTATTCTCTGATTAATCAATAAAAGAGCCTCAGGCTGTCTGATCAACTCAACTGAGTGGTGGTCCTTTTCCACGACATAACCATGGAAAGGAAAGAGAATTTCTTTGATTGTCAGATGTCCTTGTAGTCAATAGAGCAGTAACAATTTACAGCAGCTCAGGATCTGGCCCTGAATCGATAAAATGGAATTTTATACAGAAGCAAACCACGTACCAACGATTTAATAAAAATAAAAAAGCGACAAATTCTGAGGCTAGATATCAGGACCTGATTACGGCCTGGAAATGAGAGAAATTGAAATACAGGTTTAAAGTGACCCTATTACTCTGACCAAGTGAGTATTCACCCACGAAAGCTCATGCTCTAATACGTCTGTTAGTCTATAAGGTGCACACACGACTCTTTGCTGATTTTACAGATCCAGACTAACACGGCTACCCCTTTCATACCTATTACTCAAAACATAAACATCTTCTATGAACAAACTATTGCTTTTGTAATCATATGACATTTGCATATATAGAACTTTAATGGCTGTTTGTGAAGTGCTTTGGTATCCTGAGTTCTAAGGACCCACTTAACATCCAACAAGAGTCTCCTTATTTCTATGCAAATAAACAGAGAAATTTATGCTGAAGGTCACACAAGGAGTCAAGCGCAGAGCTAGAGCTGAAATTACATAGTGCAATTTCTCACGCCACGTGCTACTCTCGGAGTTAAACATTCTTCGACTGAATTATAAGACAACATTAGTAAAGAATTTTATCAACATCATGTAGTGCAGGGGTTCTCAAACTGGGGGTTGTGATGTCATTACAAGGGGCGTTGCGAGCTGTCAACCTCCACCCCAAACCCCGCTTGCCTGCAGCATTTATAATGGTGTTCAATAGATTTAAAAACGTGTCTAATTGATTAGGGGGGTTTCACTCAGAGGCTTGCAATGTGAAAGGGGTCACCACTAAAAAAGTTTGAAACCCACTAACATAACATTTTTGGCTTCCTAATATGCAACTTACATGAAGTGCTGGATTTGTAATGAAAGAGGGTGCTGGGCTGAAGCAATTAGAGGCCACGTCTCAAGCAATTGTTTTACTTTTCTACTTGATTCAGCAAACCTAGAAGCTGCAGTTTTCAGAGGTGCCAAGGCATTTGGGACAGAAGTTCCTGTTGATTTTCATTAAGAATTAGGCGTTTAAATCCCATAGATAGCTTTGAACAATTTCACATTCAGCTTTCAGGATAGGGGAGTTAGGATGAAACTTCCGCAGTTTTTGTCATATTATGTCACTTCTGTCTTCTTCTGTATTCTGTAGCAGAAGGTACTTGGCAAGATTTCAGACAGGAAAATCAATTAGAAGAAGCTCTGGTCTGAACCAGGCTGGAAATTTCTATGTTCCTACCTGCACTAGTAGCAATGTAAGACGCAGATTGACAGCTAGGATAAGTTAGCCTGGACCCTTGAACTCAGTTGAACTTTGCCCCTATCTACCGCCTCGTGATCTGGCTCTTAGTATTAGAACGGCCATACTGGGCCAAACCAACGGTTCGTCTATCCTCCAACAGGGACCAATGCCAGGTGCTTCAGAGGGAGTGAATAGAACAGGCAATCGTGAAGGGATCCGTCCCATCATCCATTTCTAACATCTGGCAAGGAGAGGCTAGGGACACTTAAGAGCATCGTTTTCCATTCATTTATTAGCAAATATTGCTGGCTCAGAAGCTTTAGAAGGCAAAGTGCCAGTCTGTCATTCACAAGTCAAGTGGTTTTTATGCTGAGGTTACATCCTCTCAAGAAAATTAACATTAGCAAACTTACCCCTGCCATCCTTTGTACAAACCATTTGTAAAAGGGAACAAAAATCCCATGTGTGCGTGATAGAAATAGACTTGCATCTATTGACTTTGCTTTCAGTATTTTTCAGAGATAAATAAAGTTACTCAGGGCATGGAGGAAAAGAGCTGCGACAGTGAAATGCAGCAGTGCAGAGTAAAAATAAAACAGCTGTGGCAGGCACAGCAGGCGTAGCAGGAGGCACAGAGTTAGTTTGGGGGAGGCTCCACAGATATGTCATTTCTATAAGGAGGAGATGAGGGCATAGCCTTCCTCTTGAGCTCCTCTTATACCATCGTGTTCATAACAGATAGCACAATACTGCAGAGCAGTGCAGGTCCCATGCTTTCTGACACACATGGTTGGCTCGCAGGTTACCAGGGTGGTTGAAAAACGGCTGCAAACCTAGTAGGATGCCCATGAAACGAACCTGCATCATGTAACGCCAAGGCTCCCCAGACGAGACATTGAAATCTCCTCCCCAAACACCCCAAAATAAACAGTGGGATAGCCATTGTGCACTGTTCTCTGTGCCAATGCAAGAGCTGCTACTGTGGATGTGCTCTTCTGATACAAGGAACAGAGAGTGGAAATGCAACAGCACTATATTTACAGCAGCAGTATGTCAATGTAACTTAAATCAAGTTAACTTTGTAGTGCAGACCTGGTCTCAGGTGCCAAGCTCACAGTGATTTCACTAGGAGTTCACTACGGAGATCTTTGAACTTGGGCCACGGTGGTTGGTAAATAAGGGATGGAGCAGAAAGGAAAAGCAGGAGGCTGCTATTGTGTTGCAGAATGAAGTTAATGGGAGTAAGAAGAGGAGCACACTGCAAGAGACAGAAAGAGCACAACGTAGAGAGGATATATTTCAAGGGTTTCAAGAAGATCTACAATGAATCATTGGCTCCAAGGTGATGCATTTCAGAGGAGAAGTTTCTCGTTCCTCAGTACAGCTGTAGAGTTTGACAATCAATCCTGTTTGCGACCATTTTAAGAGTCTATTCCTCCTGGGCGAAACATGGCCAACCCTTTCCATAGCAGTACCCAGGAATAAGGGTATCAACAACCTTTGGGATAGCCCCAAGAACACCTGTATGGCCTTTGGTAGCCCCATGGCCTACAGTAGCCATAACCTTTACCACAGCAGCCCCCATAATGGTAGGGCTTATAAAACAATTCATCACTAAAGTTTTCGTCAAAGTCATCTTTCTGAGTTGGTGGTAAACCTGAAAAACAGAGCAGAGAATAGAATCAATATAATGCATGGGGATCAGTGAAACAAATAGGTCACAACTCAGTTACTATGGCATTGGAGGCCCTGGGGAGACAGCTAGATAGAGTGCAGGGAAATGATGATCTAGATCAGCGGTCGGCAACCTATGGCATGCGTGCCAAAGGCGGCAAGCGATCTGATTTACTGTGGCATGCTGCTGCTGGTCTGGGGTCCCCGGTGCCAGCCGTGCTCAGCAAGCTGCTGGCCTGCATGGATGGAACCCCTGGCCGGCAGTGGGCTGAGCGGGGCCAGCGGCCGGGACCCCGGCTGCTGGGGATCGATGGATAGAACGAAAGACCAGCTGCAGGCTGAGCCACTCAGCCTGCTGTCAGTCTGGGCTTCCATCCACCGGCCCCTGTAACTGTAAAATGTATTACTGGAACGGAAAACCTTAAATTACTGCGAATAAATGAAGACTTGTCACACCATTTCTAAGAGGTTTCTGACCCCTGACGTAGATACTCAGTTGCTGGCTACGTGTTGCCTCCGAGTTTCCTCCTCCTAATCCTCTTCTTCCACTTACTCTTAACCTCCCTCTCAATCAACCCCTCGATTCCCTCTCAATCCCTATCTCTGAAATGTACTGTCCGTAGATTAAACGTATGGTATAGACCATTTCTACCTTGCATGAATGAGATATTTATTCCCTTTTACAAAATGTTTATACAAAGTATGGCAGGGACAAAGCTCATAATGTCAGTTTTCTTGTGTGGATTTGGCCTCAGCAGTCTGACCATTTCTCTCCTTAAACAACTTGTGAGTCAGAAATATCTACCAATGAATGAATGGCAAATGAATATTCTTTTTTCTGTACAAAAGTCTAAGAACCAGACTGTGAGATGGATTAAACCAGCTCAGTTACACTGACATCAATGGAGCTATGATAATTTACCCCAGCCTAAGATCTGCATCTAACATTGCTACCTGCACACATAAGAACATAGAAACTGTCAAACTAGATCAGACCGGTGATCTGTTGAATCCGTTGTTACGTTTGAGTACTAGCCACTTCCAAATGAAGTAGAGCACTGAGATGGCCTTTTATGGAAGAAAGCAGAGGAGTTTCTTCCCAAAATGGCCCAATGAAAGCTGCACTATGAGATTATTCAGACCTACCAAAGGGATTCCAATTTCCTATCTCCAATGAGGAGTCATAGCAACTCAGTGTCGGAAACATATAGGTGGCTCTGCAAATCCCACCCTTAACTTCTAAAGCTTGAATCTGATAATGTCTTCTACTTAACAACTACACAAAGTTATGAAAGAACTCCTCACAATTGCTAAGAATCACAGAGTCAACATACAAGATTCAGACCTGAACTGGAAACATTACCAATGTGACACTTCCATAGTTATCAAGAGATTGTTTGAAATCAGACTCACCCAGGTCAAGGCCTAAAAACCACTTCAGACTCCCTTCAGCCTTCTAAAATAGCTCTTACCAGAGACTTAAGTTGACATAGACTTTTGCACTAACCTTATGCACTGGGGTGAAGTTCGTCATCCAGGATTAGAAATACAGCTCTAGTTATGTCCCTCATGATGTAAGATTAAGGTGATCATCATGGCAGAAGTACACAGTGCTATTTATGGAAGGGCTGCTCACTGTTTGTGGTTAGGGTCAGTGGCATAGTGTTTTATAAAGTCTTGGAGTTACAACCTTGAACCTATATTGCCTCAGCAACCACATCTCCCTCCGTGAGCAGCTAAGAGAAGTGAGCACTTATGGACAGCGTGGCTAAGAGAGCCCAAGTTGAGGGCAGGAGATGAAGAAAAGGCACCATTGACCAAACATGAGACATCTGTGGAATGAGTTTAGGTTAAGGCAGCATCTCACCCGCATGCAAATCGAAGAGCGTTTCTTTGATTTTCACGTGTCCTTCCAGTCAACGGAGCCGGAACAATCTACAGCAGCTTATGATTTGACCCATAATCTACACATTGGATTTTTATGCAAAAGTGAACCTCGTAGCTGCTTTGAATAAAAATCAAAATGTGACTGGAAATCATGACCTCATTAAGGCCTAAAAATGAGAGAAATAGGAATACATATTTTAAATGACCCTTTTACTCAAAGCATGGGCATCTTCTACGAATAAGCTGTTATTATTGTAATCATAAGACATTTGCATACATAGAACTTTAATGGCTGTTTGTGAAGTGCTTTGGTATCCTGAGTTCTAAGGACACCACTTAACATCCAACAAGGGTGTTATTATCCTTATTTTCTATGCAAATAAACAGAGGTCTGTTGTGCTGAAGGTCACACAGAAAGTCAATTGTAGAGATAGAACTAAAAGCACGTACTCCCATTTCTCACGCCAGATGATACTCTCTGGCTTGAACGTTCTTAGACTGTATTACTGGACAACATTAGTCAAGAGTTTTGTTATTGCCATGAAGTTTCTTTGGTTTCCTAATATACAACTTACATGAAGTGCTTATATTGTAATGAAAGAGGGTGCTGGAGCTCAAGCAATTAGATGCCAAGTCCCAAGCAAATGTTTACTTTTGCGCCTGATGCAGTAAACCTGGAGGTGCTGGGCGATGAACTGCCCAGCCCAGAGGTGCCGAGGGTCAGCCCTGGCACAAGTTAAGTGTAATCATTACCGCTTACACAAGTAATGATTACAGAAACTCAGTCTTCTTGTTTTGTTTGACGAGTTTCTTGGTAAATTCTCTTCCGATCTAAGCATAAACAACTGAATTGGTGGTTTAGGATTATGAACTTCAAATTCTAATTCATTTATTAAATACTGAGGGATAAGAAACTTATGTTTATTCCTGCGAAAAATCCTGCTCTTATTCTCAAGCAAAATCTTAACTCCAGCCTTGTTTTCCTCCCAACATTTCTCCACCTCTGCAGTAGTTCTCAAACTATTCAATGGTGACCTCTTTAACATAGCAAGCATCTGAGTGCAACACTCCTAATCAATTAAAAGCGCTTGTTTCTATATTTAACACCCTTATAAGTGCTGGTGGGTAAGCGCGGTTTGGGATGGAGGCTGACATCTCACTCCTCCCCATGGAATAGCCTCACGACACCCTGAGACATCCTGACCCCCAGTTTGAGAACCCCTGTCCGACAGCACTGTGGACCCTTCACCTGTTCTGTAGACATTTCCTGAGTATGGGCTTATGAATTGTGCCAGTGCAGTGTGTTACTCTCTATTTCTATAGTGTAGCCAATGATTTCACTTTATTGTCCATTTGTTGTGTGATGTTAGGATTAATCAATATGTTATATTACATATATTCATTCTATGTTAATTAGAGTTAACCTGTAGGTTTATAAAAGTATAAGATTGATCAATATTTAGAGAAATCAAGTATTAGACATGAGGAAGAGAAGCTGAAATGCAGGAACCCATAGGTTGAGGCCTGTAAGACTTTAGCTTACTTACTTTAAGCATTGGAGACATGAAATGATGACATAAGCCAATGCCCGAGAAATAACCCAATGCCCTAATATTACGGGAAAAGTGGTACCAACTGGCAATATTGTGAAAAATTACACGGAAGATTAATATTAGATCCTAAAAATAGTTTAATGGCACATCTGTCTCAGACATGTCTCTTGTACCACGGGATACAAGTTGTGCATCAGAGCTAATGAGGATAAAGGGAACTTACACAGCCTATAGAAAAGTGGGGTCCCTTAGGTTTCCAGGGGACATAGACCAATAAGAGAAAGGAGGTTGATGCTTTTATGGTCATGCAGAATGTAGGTATAGACAGAATCACATTATAAAAAGGGAATGCCCAGAACAGGAAAATTGAGCTCCCTATGGGAGACTCCAGCTGGAACCATCCATTTACTCATGATCAAGCCATGAAAGACCCATCAGACCCTAACACTATTGTTAAGGATGTGAGTATAACTATAGTTGTAACTTGCGCATAGGTCTGCATAGAATTTCTATATGTTTGGGTAATCATAACTTCAATTGTAACTTTAATAAACCTTATAAAATAGACTAGACTTTGTACTGGTAAATGTCTGTGCGGTCACTACCCTTGGGGAATGTCCACACTACCCGCCCGATCGGTGGCTAGCGATCGATCTATCGGGAAGCAATCTATCACCTCTCATTTAGACATGATAAATCAATCCCCAAACGTGCTTCCCGTCGACTCCAGAACTCCTCCAGGGCGAGAGGCGGAAGCGGAGTCGATGAGGGAGTCACGGCTGTCGATCCCGCACTGTGAGGATGAGAGGTAAGTCGATCTAAGATATGTCAATTTAAGCTACGCTATTCTCGTAGCTGAAGTTGCGTATCTTAGATCGATCCCCCCCACAGTGTATACCAGGCCTTGGTCTTTGTGTTTTCCTAGAGACTCTAACTGTGAAGCAAGTAACAGAGGTGACTTTCACTCTGTTATGCTTGAAACTGTAGCCACCAGAGCCAAACCCACGGTGGTATAATAGCACATTACAAAAATCACTTTAAATAAAATAAGAGGCTACAATAGAAACCACAGTTGCCAATATTCACGTGGTAAATAAGCACCTGAACTTTCAAATAAGCCAAAATTCTAGCCTATCCCATTTCAAAAAAAGGCCAAAACAAGCCAATCTCTAAGAACCCTAACGCTCTATGTTACTAGATCCCCACTGGCATGCAGTCTGGGACTCTGGTGGGCCTGCTGTGCACCTCGACTCATTCCCGACATTGCCCTTGCTTGCCTCTTTTTCCTGCTTCATCCCCACCCATCCCCTGCTTCCCAGGAGCTGATAAAAAAAAAGAAGCTACAAGCTACAACAAGTAACATGCTGCAGGACAAAAACTAGCCAACAAACAACTCACAAGCCAATTAAGCCAAAACAAGCCCAATTCCTCTGGGGGGGGGGGTTAGGCGGGTTTGACATGTCTGATAGAAACACTTTCTCATGGTGGTTTTCAGTAGACTCTTGATAAGGACTAATATCAGAAGAGCGTAACAAGTTATGGTTTGGTCTTTCTTCTTGTCTCTGCATTTCCTTTCTTTCCTTAATATTGGGTCAGTAGTGAGAATTTACAGAACAGCAACCTGAAAAGAAGAAATTTCACAGTACATCTCTTAATCGTATCTTCAGAATTGCAATTGTACACTACCCATGGAGAAACTTTAAAATTGCACACTAGCTGTTCTCTCGGCCAATTATTTTCTTCATGTACGAAGAAGGCAAAGTGGATCAGAATGTTATCTAAAAGGTCATTGTTTCTGCTTAAGTTGGAAGATGATTCCTCCAGGCACCCACCCAACAAAACAAAACACACTAATCATGATTGATTCTCCCTATGAATTACTCTGTACTTAGAGAAGGTGGGTGAACTAATATCATTTATTGGGATACAGATTTTTGTAATACTTCTTCCTCCAATGAACTCACACAGGAAAATGGTAAAAGACAAAAAAATCATATCGTTTGTGTGTGAACAGTAATCACATTCGAAAACTCCGTATGTGACCTCTCAGTTGTCATCTTCAAAGGAAATCTGCACAACACCTTGAAAAGATGAGTCTCTGAGCTTAAAGTGATAATCGTGCTGGACACTTAAAATCATGGCCTGAATAGAGACACTGGATATATGACTTATTACAACAATGTATAATCCAGTAATGGCACTCCCTCCCAGCTTTTTCCCCCTCTGCTCTTCTCCCTATGACTGGAGAGCTGTTATCTGGTCTGTTCTCTTTGAAAGGTTCCTTGAAACAGATGTTAACTATTTATTCTAAACAATCTATTCCACCTTCCATTTAGCTGTGACACTCTGAGGACATTTCCCACATTTGAAGAAGAGCTCTGTGTCAGCTTGAAAGCTTGTCTCTGCCCCCAGCAGAAGCTGCTCCCATAAACGATATATTGCCTCACTCACTTTGTCTCACTCATATGCTGGGACCAACATGGCTACAACAACATCTCTTCTTAGTGACCTATTTAGAAGCCAAAAATGTGAAGGGTCCAGGAAGGTTCAGGATCAATGGTAAATATGTAGCATGTGTTGTCAAGAAAACTGGGTTTTATTTGCCCTCTATCTGACCTTCATTTTAATCTGCCCTCTGGTTCACTGCATAAAAAACAGGCATGATAACACATGGAGAATGCTCTATTTCCTCAGGGCTCCAGGTATCAAAGCGCATCACAAACACTCATTAAGGTTTTTCATATCCAAAGCAGTGGATTGTTATGGTATTATGATTTGATACTGGAAGACGCCCTTCTATTGAGTAATAGACTCACTTTAAAAAAAAAAGGATGTCAAGGTGACCATGTAATTCCCTTAATGAGATCACGATTTGTAGCTCAGAATTTGGGACTATTTGATTGCCATGAAAAAGAAGCTTTGCATTTCTTTTTATTATACAAATTCCTTTTTCAAATTTAAGGGCAGGAGATCAAGCACCATAAGTCAGCATAGCTCTATAGAATTCAAAGATGTTCAGTGCTTCTCAATCAACATTAGATTCTTCCCCCTTGCCTGGTGAGGGGAAACATTCCGTGAAGTGATGTTAAACTTCAACATCTTTCTCATAATAGCAGACAAGATTCCTGCAAGTGAATGGTCTTGCAGCATGTCCAAAATCTGGTCAGTTTATCAATTTTTCTGAATGTATCCAATGGCCTTGGCCAAGAAAGCCAGATCGCTCTATTTCCTTTATTTCATCTGGGGCTTTATCAATTCTATTTTCTTCTCAAATCACAATAGTCTTGGCTATTATTGGACGGAGACACATTAGCATAGCCGCAAATGTTCCACAGTTTATCTCAAAACCTTTGTATAAGATGGTCCTGCTTCCTTTCACCTACCACGACCCCTCACCTCCATGAAAGAAAAACCCGGTCGGAGGCAGCACAGTGAACTTCTGCCACGATGGTCACCCCGATCTCACAACACTGGTGACATAAATAAGTGGATTAGGAACTGAATTTCTAATTACCAAAGGGGGAAATTCACCTCTTAGCAGATCTCCAGCACAAAGGCCTATTCATTTTTTAGGTCCCTGTTAACACCTCTTTTAGAAGCTGAAGTGGGACTTAAATGGCTCAGAGACCTTATACGTCCTTCTTCCAGGGCCAAATTTCAAATCATAGAGCCTGAGAAAAAACCTACCCAGAGTAATGACTCCCATTAACTTCAATGGGCATTAGATCAAAACACTTAGGTGTTCAGCCTCTGCAGAATGCTCCCTCCCTCCTAAGACTTGCAGGAAGAATTGGGCAATGCCACCTACACCTGCCAACATGCTTTACTAGGACCAGAGGCGAGTCCTCTATCTAATGGCAGATTTTGCAACTGTTACACCTCTGACAATCTTTTGCGACAATCTGAGTCACTGGAATTATGCCAGGAATGAATGTGTCCCATAAAGCTTTTCAGATGAAGGAAACCTATAGGTTGTCTTGTGCATGTCAGACCATGTGAGCTTGAGAACACATGGTAATAATCCTGAAAACAAATAATATCCATTGAAGGAGTGACTTGTCAGCATAATATGTTTTGTAAATAATTAGCACCTTAAGCAAAAGGGTGTCTTGTATTCTCCAGGCAGGCTAAGAAAGTGTATAAAAGCACTTGCAACTGCCGGTTCATTAACAACTTCTCTTGACTTATCCTCTTCAGCGACTGGGGTAAGTCCCATTTGTCACAATCTCTCTAGAGCTATTGCGATGTCGTGTTAGTGATGGTTTCATTTAGGACTGAATCTTGAACATGACTTTGTGATTATTAGCACGGTAAAGGGGTTTCACTGATGCATTCATGGTTTAGAAGTAAATGCTTCAATTTTCAGAGGTGCTTAGGCATTTGAGACAGGAATTCATGTTTACTTTCATTAGGAATTAGGTATTTGAATCCCATCAGTAGCTTTCAATAATTTCATAGTCAGCTTTTAAGTTAGAGGAGTTAGGATGGGTACTCAGCAAGATTTCAGACAGAACAATCAATTAGAAGGAGGTCTGATCTGATCCAGTATGGCTACCGCTATTTTCCTACCTGCTCTAGTAGCAATGTTAGATTCAGATCCAAAGCTAGGGAAGTTAGCCTAGACCCTTGATCTCAGTTGAACAGTGCCCATATCTACCCACTCAGCGTCTGGCTCTTAATGTTTTGTTTTGAAGAAAGTATTTTAGAACATAAGAATGGCCATACTGGGTTAGACCAATGGTCCATCTAGCCCAGTGTCCTGTCTCCCAACAGTCTCCAAAGCCAGGTGCTTGAGAGGGAAGGAACTGAACATGTAATCCTGAAGTGATCCATCCCGTCACCCATTTCCAGCATGTGGAAACAAAGACTGGGGATATTTAAGATATTTTCCATTCATTTATTAGCAAGTATTGCTGGCTCAGAAGCTTTAGATGCCAAACTGCCAGTCTGTCATTCAGAAGAAAAGGGGTTTTCATGCTGAGGTTAAACCCTGTCAAGGAAATTAACATTGGCAAACTGGTCCCTGCCATCCTTTGTACAAATC
Organism: Gopherus flavomarginatus; assembly: GCF_025201925.1. Lineage (NCBI taxonomy): Eukaryota > Metazoa > Chordata > Testudines > Testudinidae > Gopherus > Gopherus flavomarginatus. The sequence goes on from NC_066636.1 coordinate 15,229,041, forward strand.
ATTTGTAAAAGGGAGAAAAAATCCTTTGTGCATGATAGAAATAGTCCATAGAAGATATTTATTTTGCTGTCAATATTTTTTAGAGGAAGGATTGAGAGGGAATCAAAGGGGCTGGCTAAGAGGGAGGTTAAGAGTGAGCGGAAGAAGGAGGCTAGGAGGAGGAAATAAGAGGCAACATGTATTAAGGAACGGAGGGTCTGGGTCATAATTTCCCTGAGCATTGAACCTTTTACTCTACTACCCTAGTGCATGATGTTGACTCTTTTCCCTCCTGTGTGTTTCAGATTTACCTCCAACACTGAAAGATGATTTTCGACGAAAACTTTAGTGATGAATTGTATTATAAGCCCCAACATTACAAGGGCTGGTATGGTAGAGGTCATGGCTACTGGAGGCCATGGTACTACCAAAGGCCATACGGGTGTGGTTGGGGCTATCCCAAACATTCTTGGTACCCTTATACTAGGCCTTGGGGCTGGGGGTACGGCTATGGAAAGGGTTGGCCGTGTTTCGCCGAGGAGGAATAGAGCCAGAACGTGGAAAGACCAGAAAACGTTAAGCAAGATTCACAGATGAGTTATGGGCAATGGGTCTGAGAAATGCAGAGTGACCCCAACTCCCATGGGAGCTGTGAGTGCTCAGCATCTCAGTAAATCTGCCCCATATCTATATTGCCTAGGTTACATTCGATGACTGTTTCCTCTACTGTCTTCTATACGCTCTGCTTCTTCTAGAATACTCTGTTTGAGAGTGAATCTCAGTTTCATGAAGGCCCCTTTACATTATGCTTACACAGTAACTGAAGCAGGCTCCTTATAACGCTGTCAGAAGAGGTCTTAGTGTCAATGAGAATCAAGCCCTACCTGTTCTAGTCCTTTCATGCATATGTGCCATTTGTTTCTGCTTTCAACTTCGTTTTATATGTTGTTTACTGGAGAAGTAGTTTCATCCTTGGCTTTAGTTGTGCTTTGTCTCATTTCATTCTGACTGTGATGGAACTAATACCTTAAGATGGTTGCAAAGAGAACTTGATTGGGAAAATCTACAACTGTGACGAAGAACGAAGAACATCTGGTGTGAAATGCATCACCTTGGAACTAATGATTCATTAGAGACCTTCTTGATACCTTAGAGATATTATTGTAATTCTGATTTCTTTCTGTCGCTTTCTCTGCATTTGTCTTCCAAATCACATTAAAATGCTTCTGAATCATAATATCCTTCTGCGTTTCCTTTCTGCTCCATTCCTTATTGACCAGCCACCGTTGCCCAGATTCACACAGCTAACTTGGTGCCTAATGTTACTCCGGAACTGAGTGGTGTGATCCCCCAGAATTTCATCAAGCTAATTGCAATCATATTGTATGCATTCAGCCACCATGAATTACTCAAAAAGAACATCATGTAGTTAAGGGTTCGTTTGGAGAATGGCTTTTGGAGGCGAGGTGGAACACTGGCTGTCTGTTTGTAGTGTCTGCTAACCAGAATAGGAGGAGGGGTGAAAAGTATCCAGAAATTGAAACTGAAAGTGGATGGAGACTTTGAGTTTGGGTGACTGGGAGAGAAGCTTATTATGGCTAAGATTGTTAGGAAAGTTTTGTTCATAGACAACTGGATGAAGTTAGGAGAAGTGACGACACAGTAGGGGTCACTATGAATTATAGGTTTTGTAAAAATTAGTTATAAAAATACTAGATAACAGAGTGTACTTTGGAGCAGTTCTCTGAAGAGACTTAATCCTGACACCATACTCCCAAGTGGGGAAGTGTCCAGTCATTGCTGACCTGCTGCTAAATACTAGATACCATCTCAGATTTTAGATCATTATTTGGGATATCCTAAAGCTATTGCTGTGTGTGTGTGTGTGTGTGTGTGTGTGTGTGTGTGTGTGTGTGTGTGTGTGTGTGTGTGCGCGTGCTTAAATCTAATCATATTAGTTTTACATAAGAGCCCCAGGGCCCAAACACGGGTAACAAACCTAAGGCCATTGCCTACTGATCCAGGTTTGGATCCTGCAAAATAAACTGGACACAAACTTCCTGTGCCTGCTTAGGTAAACCTTTCAGAGCTAGATGGAGATCATCACCTCATACAGACTATTCTGCTTCTTGTCTTCTCATCCTTGCTCAATTTCCTTTTGCTGTTTGCCTAGTCCCTACCACGGAGCAGGGAGTCGTCTTCATTGCACTCAGGCTGTTCCATTTGGGATCTCCAGGCTGACCCCAAAGAAGGGTAGCACACTCCTTGTCATAGCTCCCTCCTCAAGTGGGCCTATTGTTGCACTCATTGAATGATCACGTCTTCATCTGTTCTACCCAGAAGCGGACCGGCGTTAATCCTAAGTACCAATGAGTGAGGCAGGCTTTTGAGTCCTGCATTTTCTGGAGCCAGCTCAGAGATGCATTATCGGTGATCAGAACAAATGGTGTCCCAACAGGGAGTATAACACAGCCCACCGTCTGGGCAAATATTCTTTTTCGAGGGTCATGGTCAATGCCTCTTTCTCCAGGAACTTTTTATTGGTAGTCAAGATAGAATCAGTGTGGCAGAAGTATGATGAGAGATGATGTGCAGGGAGAGGATGAAGGGGTCAAGTGCAGGGCCACCAGGGGGTGGGCAAGTGGGGCAATTTGCCCCAGGCTCCACAGGGGCCCCACAAAAATATAGTATTCTATAGTACTGCAACTTTTTTTTATGGAAAGGACTCCCGAAATTACTTTGCCCCAAGCCCCCTGAATCCTCTGGGTTGCCCTGGTCAAGTGCCCCTCCCAGACTGGCTTGGAGGGGGCATGCAGAGAAAGGGACTCTGTCATCCTCTTCCTGTGCCTTCCCTCCCCTTGGCACATTAAGCCGCTTTCCCTGGCAGCCAGGCGGGAAGGGCGACGGAGCCGCTTCGGCCTGTGAGAATCTGGCTGTGAGGCCGTGGTAGGTCCCTGGGTTCGGCTGTTGGGAGATGGGGAGGGAAACCTGTGGATCAGTTGGGTCCTGACCCCACAGCAGGGCTTGGGCATGGGTTTCCTGCTGCCACCCCAGCTGCTGGGCACAGGGGACAAGTGAGCCAGAAATATGCTGACGGGAAGTGGGGACACCTGCTTGTTCAGCCCCTGTCTCCCGCTGCTGGGACAGCAGCCATCTTCCCTCTGTCTGGGACCTGCTATGGGGACAGGGGTCAAGGGAATGGGAGCTCCCTTCCCCTTCCAGCAACTGAGCAGAAGCAGGGAGTTGTTTGCTGTCAACTCCCACACAGTCTCTCTCAGGCATGAGCAGCTCAGTCCCTCTCCCTGCGTGGTTGACAGATGCAATGCGGGGAGGCGCAGGAAGAGAAGAAGAGAACCCCGCTCCCGTACATAACCTGGGGCGGTGGACCTGGGCTGGATGTAGGGTGGGCAGGGGAACGGGGAGCTGGGAAGGGGAGATTCATGATGTGGTCTTGTTTCCTCCACTTTAGATTGGGCCCCCATCGTTCAGGGAGGCAGCAATCGTCTAAGAGGTGGCAAATGTGCCCCCAGATTTCTGCCAGAGACCGGGTGGGAGTTGTGCTGAGCGCGGCTGAAGGGACGGGCATGGGAAAGGCCCCAGCCGGAAGCTCTCCTGCTGTATTCCACGAAGTGGTGCCCAGAACAGGGATGCGAGACCGGGCTGGCAGCACAGTCTCTGCCAGAGCGGGCGCGGGGAAGCCGGCTGAGTCTGTCCCTCTTCACCAGCAGCTGCGGTGAGAATGAGTGCTCTTCACTGCACACACTGCTCTGGTGATATGAGGATTAAAGCAGAAAGGAAAATTATTTGTCTGTTTGAGTGCGAGTCTCGACTAGCCTGCAAGGGATGGGCAGAAAGGAGTTCAGGGAGACGGGGCAATGGTTGGGGGAGGTATTGGCGCCTGGTGGTGTTGGGTTGTGGGGGAGGAAGTGGAGGCTGGGGATAATGGGAGGGACAGGGAAGGCAGCAGGAGCCAGAGATGATGTGGGGGATGGGGACTGGGGGGGTGGCAGTGGGGGCCAGGAATGATGGGTTGGGTGATGGGAAAAGCAGTGGGGTCCAGGGGTGATAGGTGGGAGGCCAAGGGGAACAGCGAGAGCCAGGGCGATCTCAGGGGTGAGGGTCTGGGGGAGCCACAGGAGTAAGGACACCAACATACAAGTTTTCCCAGGGTGCTATATTCCCTAAGGATGACGCTGGGAGGACTGGTCTTAAATGTGGGCAACAGGGTTGTGGGGAACTATGCTCAAGAGGCTGATGCTGGAGGATCCCTTGGCATTACTTGGGAAGGTGTCCCAGCCACTGTCTGCTAATACCATTCCCCTATGGTCCTGCCTGTGAATAGGGCAGACTTGGAGTGCCAACTTCGCCCCATTGACCGTGGGGACTGGTCAGTCCCAAGATCCTGACTCGGCTCCTCTTCAGCCTTTCTGCGTCCACTTCACGTTCGGAGAGCATCAACCAACCCCCCATTAAGTGTCAGGACGTGGCCAACAGCCCCTGGACATTAGTACATCCTCTCCTTCCCTGGGGTTTCAGTAAAGGAGAGACACTTCTTTGGAATAGTTTGTTTAGTCTTTACATTGCCCTGCACTTTGCAGGTGGATTGGCTGACACCTAACTGGGGGAAGATGAGGGAGGGGCTTCCCCAGGGGGTACGTCTGGATGCAAGCGGGGGTTTAGGATGGCCCACCACTTTACATAGGCCACAACTCAGTCCTGCTTGAAATGTCTGATACTTAAATCAGTGTTGATTACTGATTACTCTCGCCCCTCGCTCCACCGATACGGTCACAAGGTGCCCGTTATCTACCGGGTAATGAGCGTTGGGATAGGGCGGAGGTTCGATCACTGGATGCCCTTGGGAGGGGTGACAAGTGCCCCGAAGGTAGCAATGGCGATAACGCAAACAACCAGTCGTGGGGTAAAAATTGAGGGTTTATTGAATGGGTCACAGGTGAGGATAAGGAACAACTCAATACTAGTTACAGCTTGGGCTTACAGTATAATACCAGAACAAATAATAAAAATACTGCAATTACAAACAGAAGCTGACCCTGGTACCTTTTTAGGTCCCAGTAGTTATTCAGGTCCTTCCAGGGGTTAGTAAGGGTGCTATTGGTGCTATTATTAAGCATAAATGCAATTACTCGTCTAAATAAAAGCAAAATGCAATAAGACAACTAAAGCTTGCCGTGAGACTCCGGCTTACAACACGATACAGACTCAGTTAGCTAACAAAAGTAGCAAAATTAGCACCCAGGCATACTCACACACATAAACCACGAAAGTTTCATCATCACCGGTAATCGGGTAGGCTCCTTAAAACACGTGGCCGAGGGAGACCTCGAGTTGATCAGGCTCGGTTACAAGGTCCAGCTTTTTTCGTTTTCTCCCTGTCCACTCTATACACGCTGGGCAATTTATAAAGGTAATGACGTGTTCAATTTTTTGGCTAGGTTTCTCCTAATTAGGAGACTTGCAGGTGCCTCGTTACCACCCTCGGGGCGGGGGGGCGGTTCCTGGAAATAGCTGACCACAAAATTTGCCTAGCACCAACGGTAACTTACAGGAAATGTTTCTCGCTTGAAACTGTGTGCTCGTTTCATGGACATGGAGGCCAGGGCAAAAAGCTGCTTAAAGCTGCAGCACTAACACAGGCACTAACAATCAGAAACGTTATGAATTAAACAACTTTTGGATTTAGGAATAACTCTTGTCAAGACACCAGACAGCTCTCTAACCTCAGGAGTATGGGAGCAAATAAGAGTATCAGTAGAACAGGGCCTTTCCCATGAGGAACAAACCAATTGTATGTTGGTAAGCACTGAATGGTGACTGAAAAGATCTAAACGAAGAAGAGCCAACACCCTATTTGGATTAGGTCATACAAAGAGGCAAAGCACTGGGTAATGCCTGTCTTACAATTTTCTGAATTTTGTGAGACCTCATTCTCTTCTCACTACAGGACTCAAGTGGAACTTAAGCAGTGCACAGGTTCTGTCGCTCCGAAGCGAATGTTTACACACAGGCCCAGAGTCACAAAGATATTCCGGCCATGTCTACACTACTTCGACCCCCTAAGAATAGAGCTGTACACATTGCAAGGCTTCTCCTGCTGCTTCAGCTTGCCTGCTACGCCAGCATAATAAAACCACCTTGACAAGAGGTGTAGCTCTTGCTGCAGGCGGCCCTCCCTGCACTCCCTTGCCCCAGCTCCCTCTGCATAAATGCCGGCGGTGACCGGGGCGGCCGAAGATCCGGCTGCCGCGGTCACTGCCGAAGAAAATGGCGCCCCCCAAATGCCAGCTCTCTAGGCGAACACCTAGGTCGCCTAAACGGTGGCACCGGCCCTGGATATGCTCTGCCGACACAAAGAGCAGAGTGTGGAAATGCAACAGCAGTATATTTACCACGGTGCCAGTATGTGACTGTAACTTGAGTTGACTTCACTTTCTGGTGCAGACCTGGCCTTAGGTGCCAAGCTCACAGTGATTTCAGTCAGAATTAGGTGCTTAAGAAACATCGTGAACTTGGGCCACAGAGATTGGTAAATAAGGGATGGAGCAGAAAGGAAAAGCAGGAGGCTGGTATTATGATGTAGAACAACTTTAATGGGAGTAAGAACAGGAGTACACAGATTGCAAAGCAGAAAGGATATATTTCAAGAGTTTCAAGAAGTTCTGCAATGAATCATTGGCTCCAATTCATGCCTTTCATAGGAGAAGTTCCTCATTTTTTAATGCAGCAACTGAAGCCAGGAAGTAACCTGCTTATCCAGTATACAACTTTTTTAATACTGTTGAAACCAGAAACAAATGACACATATTCATGAAAGGACTAGAACACGTATGGCTTTTGCACTCCTTTGTAAGAAGCCTTCAAGTGAACGTACATGTTTTTTCACCCAATCTTAAGGCCTGTGTTTAATTTACTGTGTCAGAGTGACCTAAAGGGGCCATCATGGAATTTAAATTCAGATTTGAATAGATTATTCTAGAAGAAGCAGAGAGGATGGAATACAGTCAGTTAATGTAATCTGGGAAAGAGAGATATGGGGCAGATTTGCTGAGATGCTCAGCACTCCCAGCTCCCATGGCAGTTGAGGTCACTCTGCATTTCTGAAAGCCATTGCCCATAAGCTCACCCGTCACTCTGTATCTTGTTTCCCGTTTGCTGGTCTTTCCACATTCCGGGTCTATTCTTCCTGGAGGAAACACAGCCAAGCCTTTCCATAGCCATAACCCTAACGCCAATGGCGAGGGGAAGGGTACTAAACTTTGGAAGAGCCACAACAGCACTTGTATGGCCTTTGGTAATAGCATGGCCTAAAGTGGCCAGAACCTCTGGAACCACCCCAGCCCGCTTATAATACAAGTCATTACTAACGTTTTCATTGAAAGTCATCTTTCTGTGTTGGAGGTAAACCTGAAACACACAGCAGGGAACAGAATCAACATAATGCGCTGGGATCCATGAAACAAATGGGTGAAAGCTTAGTTACTATGGTATTGGATGCCCTAGAGAGAGAGAGAGAGAGAGAGAGAGCAGGGAAATGATGATGTAGATCCTCAGTTCCTGGCTACGTGTTGCCTCCCATTTCCTCCTCCTAGTCCTCTTCTTCCACTTCTTCTTAACCTCCCTCTCAATCAATCCCTTTGATTTCCTCTCAATCCCTTCCTCTGAAAAATGCCATCTGCAGATTAAACATATGGTAATGGCCATTTCTACCTTGCATGAATGAGATATTTATTCCCTTTTACAAAATGTTTATACAAAGTAGGTCAGGGACAAAGTTCATAATGTCAGTTTCCTTCCGCGGATTTTGCCTCACCAGTCTGACCACGTCTCTTTGAGGTGTTTTCATTCATCAGACTTTTGAGATAGCAATACTTGAAAATGAATGAATTATAAATGATATTATTTTTTTAATACAGACTACAAAGGACCAGTTTGGGAGCTGGGTTAAATTGGCTCAGTTATACTGACTTCAGTGGAGCTATGATAACTTACGCCAATCTAAGATCTACATCTAAAATTGCTATTTCCACATTAAGAACATAGGAACTGTCAGACTAGGTCTGACTGGTGGGCCACTGAATCCATTTTCGTGTCTCACACAGTAACAAGCACCAGCCACTTTTGAATGAAGTAGAGCACTGAAATGGCCCTTTACAGAAGAAAGTGGAGGAGTTTCTTCCCAAAACACCTCAGTGAAAGCAGCGCTATGAGATAATTCACATCTATCAAAGGATTAAATTTTCTGTCTTCAGTTAGGAATCATAGGATCATGGTGTTGGAAACACATATGTGGTTCTGTAAATCCCTCCCTTAAATAAGTCTTCTAGCTACAATACTAAAATTGTTGCATCCACTCTGTGACTTTGCTAGCCCAAAAGACTTTATGGAAATATACTTATGAATGTATATATGACATAACTGGGAGAGGTTTTATACTACATATGCCATGTAACATATCTTGTAAAGGTTATGGTCTACTGAATATATTCATCTTATTTGTATGCGTGTGCCATTGTTGTATTTGAAGTAATGGATATTGGCTGTACTTGTTTGATTTTAAATAGCCTTAGTAAGGCATTTGGTCAGCTTCTTTAGAAAGGAATTTGCAAGTTAAGTGCCCAGTCAAGAAACACTTAATGGACAATGGATCTTGGAAAGCTCCAATCCAAGCCTCTTGGCCCCCAAGGATACCTGAAAGAAACTGGAACCAAGGACAGTAACTACAAGGGGTGTGAGTGATTGCTTGACCCAGACTAGAAGGAGACTAGTCTGTAAAAGGAAGCCTACTGGAACACCTCTGAGGGTGAGGATTGCCTGTATTCAGTTTTCTCACTGTATTAGGCATAGACGTGTGTGTTTTATTTTATTTTGCTTGGTCATTCACTTTCTTCTGCCTGTTACTTCTTGGAACCACTTAAGTCCTACTTTCTGTATTTAATAAAATCACTTTTTACTTATTAAGTAACCCAGAGTGTGTATTAATTCCAGAGGGTGGAGAGGTGCGGGCAAACAATTCTGCATATCTCTCTGTCAGTGTTATAGAGACTGAACAATTTATGAGTTTACCCTGCATAAGCTTTATACAAGGTAAAACGGATTTATTCGGAGTTTGGACCCCATTGGGAGTTAGGCATCTGAGTGTCAAAGACAGGAACACTTCTTAAGCTGCTTTCAATTAAGCCTACAGCTGTTAGGGGACGTGGTTCAGACCTGGGTCTGGGTTTGCAGCAGGCTGGCGGGTCTGGCTCAAACCAGACAGGGCTCTGAAGTCCCAAGCTGCCAGGGAAGGAAAGCAGGGGCAGAAGTAGTCTTGGCACATCAGTTGGCAGTTCCCATGGTGTTTTCTGTGATCCAATCCATCACACACTCCAGACAGAGCTTCTTCTAACCATGGAAAGGGAAGAGAATTTCTTTGATTGTCAGATGTCCTTGTAGTCAACAGAGCAGTAACAATTTACAGCCACACAGGATCTGGCCCTTAATCGATAAAATGGAATTTTATACAGAAGCAAACCACGTACTAACTAATTAATAAAAATAAAAAAGCGACAAATTCTGAGGCTAGATATCAGGACCTGATTACGGCCTGGAAATGAGAGAAATTGAAATACATGTTTAAAGTGACCCTATTACTCTGACCAAGTGAGTATTCACCCACGAAAGCTCATGCTCTAATACGTCTGTTAGTCTATAAGGTGCACACACGACTCTTTGCTGATTTTACAGATCCAGACTAACACGGCTACCCCTTTCATACCTATTACTCAAAACATAAACATCTTCTATGAACAAGCTATTGCTATTGTAATCATATGACATTTGCATATATAGACCTTTAATGGCTGTTTGTGAAGTGCTTTGGTATCCTGAGTTCTAAGGACACCACTTAACATCCAACAAGAGTCTCCTTATTTTCTATGCAAATAAACAGAGATATATTAGTAAATAAAGAGATATATTAGTAATAAACAGAGATATATTAGACTCTATGAGTCTATGAGTCTATATTGTGCTGAAGGTCACACAAGGAGTCAAGTGCACAGCTAGAGCTGAAACCACATAGTCCAATTTCTCACGCCACGTGCTACTCTCGGAGTTAAACATTCTTAGATTGAATTATAAGACAACATTAGTAAAGAGTTTTATCAACATCATGTAGTGCAGGGGTTCTCAAACTGGGGGTTGTGATGTTATTAAAAGGGGCGTTGCGAGCTGTCAACCTCCACCCCAAACCCCGCTTGCCTGCAGCATTTTTAATAGTTTTAAATAGATTTAAAAGGGTGTCTAATTGATTAGGGGGGTTGCACTCAGAGGCTTGCAATGTGAAAGGGGTCACCAGTAAAAAAGTTTGAGACCCACTGACATAACATTTTTGGCTTCCTAATATGCAACTTACATGAAGTGCTGGATTTGTAATGAAAGAGGGTGTTGGGCTGAAGCAATTAGAGGCCACATCTCAAGCAATTTTTTTTACTTTTATACTTGATTCAGCAAGCCTTGAAGCTGCAATTCTCAGAGGTGCCGAGGCATTTGGGACAGAAGTTCCTGTTGATTTTCATTAAGAATTAGGTGTTCAAATCCCATAGATAGCTTTGAACAATTTCACATTCAGCTTTCAGGATAGGAGAGTTAGGATGAAACTTCCGCAGTTTTTGTCATAATATGTCACTTCTGTCTTCTTCTGTATTCTGTAGCAGAAGGTACTTGGCAAGATTTCAGACAGGAGAATCAATTAGAAGAAGCTCTGGTCTGATCCAGTCTGGAAATTTCTATGTTCCTACCTGCGCTAGTAGCAATGTCAGACGCAGATTGACAGCTAGGATAAGTTAGCCTGGACCCTTGAACTCAGTTGAACTTTGCCCCTATCTACCGCCTCGTGATCTGGCTCTTAGTATTAGAACGGCCATACTGGGTCGAACCAACGGTTCGTCTATCCTCCAACAGGAACCAATGCCAGGTGCTTCAGAGGGAGTGAATAGAACAGGCAATCATGAAGGGATCCGCCCCATCATCCACTTCTAACATCTGGCAAGGAGAGGCGAGGGACACTTAAGAGCATGGTTTTCCATTCATTTATTAGCGAATATTGCTGGCTCAGAAGCTTTAGAAGGCAAAGTGCCAGTCTGTCATTCACAAGTAAAGTGGTTTTTATGCTGAGGTTACATCCTCTCAAGGAAATTTACATTAGCAAACTTACCCCTGCCATCCTTTGTACAAACCATTTGTAAAAGGGAACAAAAATCCAATGTGTGCGTGATAGAAATAGTCTTGCATCTATTGACTTTGCTTTCAGTATTTTTCAGAGATAAATAAAGTTACTCAGAGCATGGATGAAAAGGGCTGTGACATTGAAACGCAGGAGTGCAGACTAAAAATAAAACAGCTGTGGCAGGCACAGCAGGCATAGCAGGAGGCACAGAGTTAGTTTGGGTGAGGCTCCACAGATATGTCGCTTCTATAAGGAGGGGGTGAGGGCATGGCCTTCCTCTTGAGCTCCTCTTATACCATTGTGTTCATAACAGATAGCACAATACTGCAGAGCAGTGCAGGCCCCATGCTTTCTGACACACATGGTTGGCTCGCAGGTTACCAGGGTGGTTGAAAAATGGCTGCAAACCTAGTAGGATGCCCATGAAATGAACCTGCATCATGTAACGCCTAGGCTCCCCGACAAGGCATTGAAATCTTCTCTCCAAACACCCCAAAATAAACAGTGGGATAGCCATTGTGCACTGTTCTCTGTGCCAATGCAAGAGCTGCTACTGTGGATGTGCTCTTCTGATACAAGGAACAGAGACTGGAAGTGCAACAGCACTATATTTACACCAGCGGCAGTATGTCAATGTAACTTAAATCAAGTTAACTTTGTAGTGCAGACCTGGTCTCAGGTGCCAAGCTCACAGTGATTTCAGTAGGAGTTCACTATGCAGTTCTGTGAACTTGGGCCACGGTGTTTGGTAAATAAGGTATGGAGCAGAAAGGAAAAGCAGGAGGCTGGTATTATGTTGCAGAATGACTTTAATGGGAGTAAGAAGAGGAGCACACTGCAAGAGACAGAAAGAGCACAACGTAGAGAGGATATATTTCAAGGGTTTCAAGAAGATCTACAAGGAATCATTGGCTCCAAGGTGATGCATTTCAGAGAAGTTTCTCGTTTCTCAATACAGCTGTAGAGTTTGACAATCAATCCTGTTTCCAACTATTTTAAGAGTCTATTCCTCCTGGGCAAAACATGGCCAACCCTTTCCATAGCAGTACCCCAGCCCCAATGGCAAGGATAAGGGTACCAACAACCTTTGGGATAGCCCCAAGAACACCTGTATGGCCTTTGGTAGCCCCATGGCCTACAGTAGCCGTAACCATTACCACACCAGCCCCCATAATGGTAGGGCTTATAAAACAATTCATCACTAAAGTTTTCGTCAAAAGTCATCTTTCTGTGTTGGCAGTAAACCAGAAAAACAGAGCAGGGAATAGAATCAATATAATGCATGGGGATCAGTGGAACAAATGGGTCACAACTCAGTTACTATGGCATTGGAGGCCCTAGAGAGAGAGCTAGAGACAGTGCAGGGAAATGATGACGTAGATCAGCAGTCGGCAACCTATGGCATGCGTGCCAAAAGCGGCAAGCGATCTGATTTGCTGTGGCACACTGCTGCTGGTCTGGTGTCCACGGTGCCGGCCCTGCTCAGCACGCTGCCGGCCTGGATGGATGGAACCCCTGGCCGGCAGCGGGCTGAGCGGGGCCATCTTCCGGGACCCCAGCTGCTGGGGATCGGTGGATGGAAACCAAGACCAGCTGCAGGCTGAGCAACTCAGCCCGCTGCCAGTCTGGGCTTCCATCCACCTGTAACTGTAAAATGAATTACTGGCACGCAAAACCTTAAATTACTGCCAATAAATGAAGACTTGTCACACCACATCTAAGAGGTGTCTGACCCCTGACGTAGATCCCCAGTTGCTGGCTACGTGTTGCCTTCGAGTTTCCTTCTCCTAATCCTCTTCTTCCACTTACTCTTAACCTCCCTCTCAATCAACCCCTTGATTCTCTCTCAATCCATCTCTCTGAAATGTACTGTCCGTAGATTAAACGTATGGTATAGACCATTTCTACCTTGCATGAATGAGATATTTATTCCCTTTTACAAAATGTTTATACAAAGTATGGCAGGGACAAAGCTCACAATCTCAGTTTCCTTGCGTGGATTTTGCCTCAACAGTCTGACCACTTCTCTCCTTAAACAACTTGTGAGTCAGAAATATCTACCAATGAATGAATGGCAAATCAATATTCTTTTTTCTGTACAAAATACTAAGAACCAGATTGTGAGATGGATTAAACCGGCTCAGTTACACTGACATCAATGGAGCTATGATAATTTACCCCAGCCTAAGATCTGCATCTAACATTGCTACCTGCACACATAAGAACATAGAAACTGTCAAACTAGATCGGGCCGGTGATCTGTTGAATCCGTTGTTACGTTTGAGTACTAGCCACTTCCAAATGAAGAAGAGCACTGAGATGGCCTTTTATGGAAGAAAGTAGAGGAGTTTCTTCCCCAAATGGCCCAATGAAAGCTGCACTATGAGATTATTCAGACCTACCAAAGGGATTCCAATTTCCTATCTCCAATGAGGAGTCATAGCAACTCAGTGTCGGAAACATATAGGTGGCTCTGCAAATCCCACCCTTAACTTCTAAAGCTTGAATCTGATAATGCCTTCTACTTAACAACTACACAAAGTTATGAAAAAACTCCTCACAATTGCTGAGAATCACAGAGTCAACATACAAGATTCAGGCCTGAATTGGAAACATTATCAATCTGACACTTCCATAGTTATCAAGAGATTGTTTGAAATCAGACTCACCCAGGTCAAGGCCTAAAAACCACTTCAGACTCCCTTCAGCCTTCCAAAATAGCTCTTACCAGAGACTTAAGTTGACATAGACTTTTGCACTAACCTTATGCACTGGGGTGAAGTTCGTCATCCAGGATTAGAAATACAGCTCTAGTTACGTCCCTCATGATGTAAGATTAAGGTGATCATCATGGCAGAAGCACATAGTGCTATTTATAGAAGGGTTGCTCACTATTTGTGGTTAGGGTCAGTGGCATATTGTTTTATAAAATCTTGGAGATACAACCTTGAACCTATATTGCCTCAGCAACCACATCTCCCTCCGTGAGCAGCTAAGAGAGATGAGCACTTATGGACAGTGCAGCTAAGAGAGCTCCAGTTGAGGGCAAGAGATGAAGAAAAGGCATTGACCAAACACGAGACATCTGTGGAATGAGTTTAGGTTAAGGCAGAATCTCACTCGCTGGTGGTCAAGTTTCTTGATCCTTCTCTTGCAGAAAGTGTTCCAGCATCAGTACCTACAGTGTTACATTCACTCCAAACAGAGCTTCCTCCAGCCATGGAAGTCGAAGAGCGTTTCTTTGATTTTCACGTATCCTTGCAGTCAACAGAGCCGGAACAATCTACAGCAGCTTATGATTTGACCCATAATCTACACATTGGATTTTTATGTCAAAGCGAACCTCATCGCTGCTTTGAATAAAAATCAAAATGTGACTGGAAATCATGACCTCATTAAGGCCTAGAAATGAGAAAAATAGGAATACATATTTTAAATGACCCTATTACTCAAAGCATGGGCATCTTCTACGAATAAGCTGTTATTATTGTAATCATAAGACATTTGCATACATAGAACTTTAATCGCTGTTTGTGAAGTGCTTTGGTATCCTGAGTTCTAAGGACACCACTTAACATCCAACAAGAGTGTGTCATAAACAGATAGCTAAGGGTTAATGTCTCTTTCACCTGAAGCACCTGACCAGAGGACCAATCAGGAAACCGGATTTTTTCAACTTTGGGTGGAGGGAATTGAGTGTCTGAGTCTTTTGTCTTTTGTCGTCTGCCTGCTTTCTCTGAGCTTTGGAGAAGTAGTTTCTTTTTTCTAGTCTTCTGTTTCCAAGTGTAAGGACAAAGAGATCAGATAGTAAGTTATATGGTTTCTTTTCTTTGGTATTTGCATGAATATAAGTGCTGGAGTGCTTTGATTTGTATTCTTTTTGAATAAGGCTGTTTATTCAATATTCTTTTAAGCAATTGACCCTGTGTTGTATCATCTTAATACAGAGAGAACATTTGTACTTATTTTTTTTTTCTTTTTATATAAAGCTTTCTTTTAAGACCTGTTGGAGTTTTTCTTTACTTCAGGGAAATTGAGTCTGTACTCACCAGGGAATTGGTGGGAGGAAGAAATCAAGGGGAGATTTGTGTGTTGGATCGCTAGCCTGATTTTTGCATTCCCTCTGGGGGAATAGGAAAGTACTTTTTGTTTCCAGGATTGGGAACAGAGAGGGAGATTTACTCTGTTTGGATTCACAGAGCTTGTGTCTGTGTATCTCTCCAGGAGCACCTGGAGGGGGGAAGGGAAAAAGGATTATTTCCCTTTGTTGTGAGACTCAAGGGATTTGGGTCTTGGGGTCCCCAGGGAAGGTTTTTCAGGGGGACCAGAGTGCCCCAAAACACTCTAATTTTTTGGGTGGTGGCAGCAAGTACCAGGTCCAAGCTGGTAGCTAAGCTTGGAGGTTTTCATGCTAACCCCCATATTTTGGACGCTAAGGTCCAGATCTGGGACTAAGGTTATTACATGGTGTGCAGCTGGTGGGAGATAGACAGAATCCAGAAGCCAGTAGAAATATTATATTTTTCTTTTCTCTGCTAAGGGCTTTTTAGCAGAGAGAAACAGTTGGTTTTAAAAGGGAACCAGAGAGAATTTTTTTTTTCTGCTCTCTCTGGCAGTTTGTGGCTTGCATGTTAAGCGAGAAACCATTAAGAAACTGTTGAGGGTCTTTTGTCATGCAATAGCCCTCCCATTAGGAGGCAAGTAACAGCACTTATATGCATGCAAATAAAGTGGTTTTTCTGGTTTCCCTTCATTGAACATTAGCTAGAGAGAGAAAAGGAAAAAAGCACTGTTGCTAGGCAGACTCCAGGAGGGAACAGAGCCTGCAGTTCAGAAGATAAACACCGGAGGGCACCCCAACACAAGAAAACAGGAACCATGACTTCTAAGGCAAAAATTGAGGCCGAAGAACAAATCAAAGAAGCTGAACACAGGCGACAACTGGAAATAAAACAAAAAGAGATGGAGATGAAAGAAAGAGAAGAACAAATCAAACAGGCAGCACACAAAAGAAAACTAGAGGAAGAAGAGTTCGCCCACCGAAGGAAACAAGAAGAAGAAGAGTTGGCCCACCGCCGAGAAATGGAAAAGCACCAAAAAGAATATTAAATAAACAGCCTTATTCAAAAAGAATACAAATCAAAGCACTCCAGCACTTATATTCATGCAAATACCAAAGAAAAGAAACCATATAACTTACTATCTGATCTCTTTGTCCTTACACTTGGAAACAGAAGACTAGAAAAAAGAAACTACTTCTCCAAAGCTCAGAGAAAGCAGGCAGACGACAAAAGACAAAAGACTCAGACACTCAATTCCCTCCACCCAAAGTTGAAAAAATCCGGTTTCCTGATTGGTCCTCTGGTCAGGTGCTTCAGGTGAAAAAGACATTAACCCTTAGCTATCTGTTTATGACAGAGTGTCATTATCTTTATTTTCTATGCAAATAAACAGAGGTCTGTTGTGCTGAAGATCACACAGAGAGTCAATTGTAGAGATAGAGCTAAAAACACGTCCTCCCATTTCTCACGACACATGCTACTCTCTGGCTTGAACGTTCTTAGATTGTATTACTGGACAACATTAGTCAAGTGTTTTGTTATTACCATGAAGTTTCTTTGGTTTCCTAATATACAACTTTCACTGTGTTATGCTTGAAACTGTAGCCACCAGAGCCGAACCCACAGTGGTGTAATAGCACATTACAAAAATCACTTTAAATAAAATCAAAGGCTACCATAGAAACCACAGTTGCCAATATTCACGTGGTAAATAAGCACCTGAACTTTCAAATAAGTCAAAAATCTAGCTAATCCCATTTCAAAAAAAGGTCAAAACAAGCCAGTCCCTAAGAGTTCTAACACTCTATGTTACTAGATCCCCACTGGCATGCAGTCTGGGACTTTGGTGGGCCTGCTGTGCACCCCGACTCATTCCCGACATTGCCCCTGCTTGCCTCTTGTCCCTGCTTGACCCCCACCCATCCCCTGCTTCCCAAGAGCTGATAAAAAAAAGAAGCTACAAGCTACAACAAGTAACATGCTGCAAGACAAAAACTAGCCAACAAGCAACTCACAAGACAACTAAGCCAAAACAAGCTCAATTTCTCTGGGGTTTTTTTTGGCTGGTTTGACAATTCTGATAGAAACACTTTCTCATGGTGGTTTTCAGTAGACTATTGATAAGGACTAATATCAGGAGAGCGTAACAAGTTATGGTTTGGTCTTTTTTCTTGTCTCTGCATTTCTTTTCTTTTGTGATACTGGGTTAGTAGTGGGGATTTACAGAACAGTAACCTGAAAAGAAGAAATTTCACGGTACATCTCTTAATTATATCTTCAGAACTGCAATTGTACACTACCCACAGAGAAACTTTAAAATTGTACATTAGCTATTCTCTCGGCCAATTATTTTCTTCATGTATGAAGAAGGCAAAGTAGATCAGAACGTTTTCTAATAGGTCATTGTTTCTGCTTAAGTTGGAAGATGATTCCTCCAGGCACTCACCCAACAAAACAAGACAAAATAATCATAATTGACTCTCCCTATGAATTCCTCTGTACTTAGACAAAGTGGGTGAACTAATATCATTTATTGGGTTACAGATTTTTGTAATACATCATCATCCAATGAACTCACACAGAAAAATGGTAAAAGACAAAAAAATCATACCGTTTCTGTTTGTGAACAGTTTTCACAATGGGAACACTCCGTATGTAACCACTCAGTTGTCATCTTCAAAGGAAATCTGCACAACACCTTGAAAAGATGAGTCTCTGAGCTTAAAGTGATAACCGTGCTGGACACTTAAAATCATGGCCTGAATAGAGACACTGGATACATGACTTATTACAACAATGTATAACCCAGTAATGGCACTCCCTCCCAGCTTTTTCCCCCTCTGCTCTCCTCCCGATGACTAGAGAGCTGTTATCTGGCCTGTTCGCTTTCAAAGGTTCCTTGAAACAGATGTTAACTATTTATTCTAAACAATCTATTCCACCTTCCATTTAGCTGTGACACTCTGAGAACATTTCTCACATTTGAAGAAGAGCTCTGTGTCAGCTCGAAAGCTTGTCTCTGCCCCCAGCAGAAGCTGCTCCCATAAACGATATATTGCATCACTCACTTTGACTCTCTCGTATGCTGGGACCAACATGGCTACAATAACATCTCTTCTTAGGGACCTATTTGGAAGCCAAAAATGTGAAGGGTCCAGGAAGGTTCAGGATCAATGATAAATATGTAGCATGTGTTGTCAAGACAACTGGCTTTAATTTCGGACTCTGCAATTTTCCCTCTGTTTGACCTTCACGACCTACCTTCACTGCGTAAAAAACAGACACGATAACACATGGAGAATGCTCTATTTCCTCAGGGCTCCAGGTATCAAAGCGCATCACAAACACTCATTAAGGTTTTTCATATCCAAAGCAGTGCTCGCTCCCTCCTAGGACTTGCAGGAAGAATTGTGCAATGCCACCTACACCTACAAACATGCTTTACTAGGACCAAAGGGGAGTCCTCTATCTAATGGCAGATTTTGCAACTGTTACAGCTCTGACAACCTTTTCCGACAATCTGAGTCACTGGAATTATGCCAGGAATGAATGTGTCCCATAAAGCTTTTCAGATGAAGAAAACCTATAGGTTGTCTTCTGCATGTCAGATCATGTGAGGTTGAAAACACACGGTAATAATCCTGAAAACAAATAATATCCATTGAAGGAGTGACTTGTACAGCATAATATGTTTTGGAAATAATTAGGACCTTAAGCAAAAGGGTGTCTTGTATTCCCCAGGCAGGCTAAGAAAGTGTATAAAAGCGCTAGCAACTGCCGGTTCATTAACAACTACTCTTGACTTATCCTCTTCAGTGACTGGGGTAAGTCCCATTTGTCTCAATCTCTCTAGAGCTATTGCGATGTCATGTTAGTGATGGTTTCATTTAGGACTGAATCTTGCACATGACTTTGTGATTATTGGCACGGTAAAGGGGTTTCACTGACGCATTCACGGTTTAGAAGTAAATGCTTCAATTTTCAGAGATGCTTATGCATTTGAGACAGGAATTCATGTTTACTTTCATTAGGAATCAAGTGTCTGAATCCCATCAGCAGCTTTCAATAATTTCATAGTCAGCTTTTAAGTTAGAGGAGTTAGGATGGGTACTCGGCAAGATTTCAGACAGAACAATCCATTAGAAGGAGCTCTGATCTGATCCAGTATGGCTACCGCTATTTTCCTACCTCCTCTAGTAGCAATGTTAGATTCAGATCCAAAGCTAGGGAAGTTAGCCTAGACCCTTGATCTCAGTTGAACAGTGCTCATATCTACCCACTCAGCATCTGGCTCTTAATGTTTTGTTTTGAAAAAAGTATTTTAGAACATAAGAATGGCCATACTGGGTTAGACCAATGGTCCATCTAGCCCAGTGTCCTGTCTCCCAACAGTATCCAATGCCAGGTGCTTGAGAGGGAAGGAACTGAACATGTAATCATGAAGTGATCCATCCCGTCACAAACTTCCAGCATGTGGAAACAAAGACTGGGGATATTTAAGATATTTTCAATTCATTTATTAGCAAGTATTGCTGGCTCAGAAGCTTTAGAACCAAACTGCCAGTCTGTCATTCAGAAGAAAAGGGGTTTCATGCTGAGGTTAAACCCTGTCAAGGAAATTAACATTGGCAAACTGGTCCCTGCCATCCGTTGTACAAATCATTTGTAAAAGGGAGCAAAAATCCCGTGTGCATGATAGAAATAGTCCATAGCAGATATTTATTTTGCTGTTAATATTTTTTAGAGGAAGAATTGAGAGGCAATCAAAGGGGCTGGTTAAGAGGGAGGTTAAGAGTGAGCGGAAGAAGGAGGCTAGGAGGCGGAAATAAGAGGCAACATGTATCAAGGAACGGAGGGTCTGGGTCATCATTTCCCTGAGCATTGAACCTTTTACTCTACTACCCTAGTGCATGATGTTGACTCTTTTCCCTTCTGTGTGTTTCAGATTTACCTCCAACAAAGAAAGATGATTTTCGACGAAAACTTTAGTGATGAATTATATTATAAGCCCCAGCATTACAAGGGCTGGTATGGTAGAGGTCACAGCTACTGGAGGCCATGGTACTACCAAAGGCCATACGGGTGTGGTTGGGGCTACCCCAAACATTGTTGGTACCCTTATACTAGCCGTTGGGGCTGGGGGTACGGCTATGGAAAGGGTTGGCCATGTTTCGCCGAGGAGGAATAGAGCCGGAACGTGGAAAGGCCAGATAACGTTAAGCCAGATTCACAGATGAGTTTATGGGCAATAGATCTGAGAAATGGAGAGTGACCCCAACTCCCATGGGAGCTGTGAGTGCTCAGCATCTCAGTAAATCTGCCCCATATCTATATTGCCTAGGTTACATTCAATGACTGTTTCCTCTACTGTCTTCTATACACTCTGCTTCTTCTAGAATACTCTGTTTGGGAGTGAATCTCAGTTTCATGAAGGCCCCTTTACATTATGCTGACACAGTAACTGAAGCAGGCTCCTTACAACGCTGTCAAAAGACGTCTTAGTGTCAATGAGAATCAAGACCTACATGTTCTAGTCCTTTCATGCATATGTGCCATTTGTTTCTGCTTTCAACTTCGTTTTATATGTTGTTTACTGGAGAAGTAGTTTCATCCTTGGCTTTAGTTGTGCTCTGTCTCATTTCATTCTGACTGTGATGAAACTAATACCTTAAGATGGTTGCAAGGAGAACTTGATTGTGAAAATCTACAACTGTGACGAGGAACGAAGAACATCTGGTGTGAAATGCATCACCTTGGAACTAATGATTCATTAGAGACATTCTTGATACCTTAGAGATATTATTGTAATTCTGATTTCTTTCTGTCGCTTTCTGTGTATTTGTCTTCCAAATCACATTAAAATGCTTCTGAATCATAATATCCTTCTGCGTTTCCTTTCTGCTCCATTCCTTATTGACCAGCCACCGTTGCCCAGATTCACACAGCTAACTTGGTGCCTAATGTTACTCCGGAATTGAGTGGTGTGTTACCCCAGAATTTCATCAAGCTAATTGAAGTCATGTTGTATGCATTCAGCCACCATGAATTACTCAAAAAGAACATCATGTAGTTAAGGGTTCGTTTGGAGAAGGGCTTTTTTAGGCGAGGTGGAACACTGGCTGCATGTTTGTAGTGTCTGCTAACCAGAATGGGAGGAGGGGTGAAAAGTATCCAGAAATTGAGACTGAAAGTGGATGGAGACTTTGAGTTTGGGTGACTGAGAGAGAAGCTTATTATGGCTAAGATTGTTAGGAAAGTTTTGTTCATAGACAACTGGTTGAAGTTAGGAGAAGTGACGACCCAGTAGGGGTCACTATGAATTATAGGTTTTGTAAAAATTAGTTATAAAAATGCTAGATAACAGAATGTACTTTGGAGCAGTTCTATGAAGAGACTTAATCCTGACACCATACTCCCAAGTTGGGAAGTGTCCAGCCATTGCTGACCTGCTACTAATTACTAGATATCATCTTAGATTTTAGATCATTGTTGGGGATATCCTAAAGCTATTGCTCTCTCTCTCTCTCTCTCTCTCTCTCTCTCTCTGTGTGTGTGTGTGTGTGTGTGTGTGTGTGTGTGTGTGTGTGTGTGTGTGTGTGTGTGTGTGTGTGTGTGTGTGTGTGTGTGTGTGTGTGCGCGCGCTTAAATCTAATCATATTAGTTTTAGATAAGAGCCCCAGGGCACAAAAACAGGTAACAAACCTAAGGCCATTGCCTACTGATCCAGGTTTGGATCCTGCAAAATAAACTGGACACAAACTTCCTATGCCTGCTTAGGCAAACCTTTCAGAGCTGGAGGGAGATCATCACCTCATACAAATTGTTCTGCTTCTAGCCTTCTCATCCTTGCTCAATTTCCTTTTGCTGTTTGCCTAGTCCCTACCAAGGCGCAGGGAGTCGTCTTCATTGCACTCAGGCTATTCTATTTGGGATCTCCAGGCTGACCCCATAGAGGGGTAGCACACTCCTTGTCACAGCTCCCTCTTCAAATGGGCCTTTTGTTGCAATCATTGAATGATCTTGTTTTCATCAGTTCTACCCAGAAGCGGACCGGCGTTAATGCTAAGTACCAATGAGTGAGGCAGGCTTTTCAGTCCTGCATTTTCTGGAGCCAGCTCAGAGATGCATTATCGGTGATCAGAACAAATGGTGTCCCAACAGGGAGTATAACACAGCCCAGCGTCTGGGCAAATATTCTTTTTCGAGGGTCATGGACAATGTCTCTTTCTCCAGGAACTGTGTATTTGTAGTCAAGATAGAATCAGTGTGGCAGAAGTATGACGAGAGATGACATGTGGGGAGAGGAGGAAGGGGTCAAGTTCAGGGCCACCCAGGGGTGGGCAAGTGGGGCAATTTGCCCCAGGCTCCACAGGGGCCACACAAAAATATTGTATTCTATAGTACTGCAACTTTTTTTTATGGAAAGGGCTCCCGAAATTACTTTGCCCCAAGCCCCCTGAATCCTCTGGGTTGCCCTGGTCAAGTACCCCTCCCAGACTGGCTTGGAGGGGGCATGCAGGGAAAGGGACTCTGTCATCCTCTTCCTGTTCCTTCCCCCCTCTCGGCACATTAAGCCGCTCTCCCTGGCAGCTAGGCGGGAAGGGCAACGGAGCCGCTTCGGCCTGTGAGAATCTGGCTGTGAGGCCGTGGTAGGTCCCTGGGCTCGGCTGTTGGGGGATGGGGAGGGAAACTGTGGATCAGTTGGCTCCTGACCCCACAGCAGGGCTTGGGCATGGGCTTCCCGCTGCCACCACAGCTGCTGGGCACAGGGGACAAGTGAGCCAGAAATATGCTGGTGAGCAGTGGGGACACTTGCTTGTACAGCCCCTGTCTCCAGCTGCTGGGACTGCAGCCGTCCTCCCTCTGTCTGGGACCTGCTATGGGGACAGGGGTCAAGGGAGTGGGAGCTCCCCTCCCCTTCCAGCAACCAAGCCCAAGCAGGGAGTTGTTTGCTGTCTCCTCCCACACAGGCTCTCTCAGGGATGAGCAGCTCTGTCCCTCTCCTCACGTGGTTGACAGATGCAATGCGGGGAGGCGCAGTGAGAGAAGGAGAGAACCCCGCTCCCGTACATAACCTGGGGCGGTGGACCTGGGCTGGATGTAGGGTGGGCAGGGGAAGGGGGAGCTGGGAAGGGGAGATTCATGATGTGGTCTTGTGTCCTTCACTTTAGATTGGGCCCCCATCGTTCAGGGAGGCAGCAATCGTCTAAGAGGTGGCAAATGTGCCCCCAGATTTCTGCCAGAGACCGGGTGGGAGTTGTGCTGAGTGCGGCTGAAGGAACGGGCCTGGGAAAGGCCAAAGCCGGAAGCACTTCTGCTGCATTCCACGAAGTGGTGCCCAGAACAGGGATGTGAGACCGGGCTGGCAGCACAGTCTCTGCCAGAGCTGGCGCGGGGAAACCGGCTGAGTCTGTCCCTCTTCGCCAGCAGCTGCAGTGACAACAAGTGCTCTTCACTGCACACACTGCTCTGGTGATATGAGGATTAAAGCAGAAAGAAAATTATTTGCCTGTTTGAGTACGTGTCTGGACTAGCCTGCCAGGGGTGGGGAGAATGGAGTTCAGGGAGACGGGGCAATGGTCAGGGGAGGTATTGGGGCCTGGTGGTGTTGGGTTGTGGGAGAGGAAGTGGAGGCTGGGGTTAATGGGAGGGACAGGGAAGGCAGCAGGAGCCAGAGATGATGTGGGGGATGGGGACTGGGGGGTGGCAGTGGGGGCCAGGAATGAAGGGTTGAGTGATGGGAAAAGCAGTGGGGGCCAGGGGTGATTGGTGGGAGGCCAGAGGGAGCAGCGTGAGTCAGGGGCGACCTCAGGGGTGAGGGTCTGGGGGAGCCGCAGCTGTAAGGACACCAATATACAAGTTCACCCAGGGTGCTATATTCCCTAAGGATGACACTGGGAATGCTGCTTTTAACCGTGGACAACAGGGTTGTGGCAAACTGTGCTCAGGAGGATGATGCTGGAGGTTGCCTTGGCATTACTTGGGAAGGTTTCCCAGCCACTATCTGCCATTACCATTCCCCTATGGTCCTGCCTGTGAATAGGGCAGACTTGGAGTGCCAACTTCTCTCCATTGACTTTGGGGACCTTGGGGACCGGTCAGTCTCAGGATCCCAACTCGGCTCCTCTTCAGCCCTTCTGGGTCCACTTCATGTTCGGAGAGCACCAACCAACCCCCCATTAAGTGTCAGGACGTGGCCAACAGCCCCTGGACATTAGTACATCCTCTCCTTCCCTGGGGTTTCAGTAAAGGAGATACACTTCTTTGGAATAGTTTGTTTAGTCTTTGCATTGCCCTGCACTGTGCAGGTGGATTGGCTGACACCTAACTGGGGGAAGATGGGGGAGGGGCTTCCCCAGGGGGTACGTCTGGACACATGCGGGGGTTTTGGGTGGCCCACCACTTTACATAGGGCACAACTCAGTCCTGCTTGAAATGTCTGATACTTAAATCTGAAACACTATGAATTAAACAACTTTTGAATTTAGGAATAACTCTTGTCAAGACGCCAGACAGCTCTCTAACCTCAGGAGTATGGGAGCGAATAAGAGTATCAGTAGAACAGGGCCTTTCCCATGAGGAACAAACCAATCGTATGTTGGTAGGCACTGAATGGTGACTGAAAAGATCTAAATGAAGAAGAGCCAACACCCTATTTGGATTAGGTCATACAAAGAGGGAAAGCATCGGGTAATGCCTGTCTTACGATTTTCTAAAGTTTGTGAGACCTCATTCTCTTCTCACTACAGGACTCAAGTGGAACTTAAGAAGTGCACAGGTCCTGTGGCTCCGGAGCGAATGTTTACACACAGGCCCAGAGTCACAAAGATATTTAGGCCATGTCTACACTACTTCGACCCCCTAAGAATAGAGCTGTACACATTGCAAGGCTTCTGCTGCTGCTTCAGCTTGCCTGCTACTCTAGCATAATAAAACCACCTGGACAAGAAGTTTAGCTCTTGCTGCAGGTGGCCCTCCCTGCACTCCCCTGCCCCAGCTCCCTCTGCCTAAATGCCGGCGGTGACCGGGAAGGCCGAAGATCCGGTCGCCGCGGTCACTGCTGAAGAAAATGGCGCCCCCCAAATGCCAGCTCCCTACACGAACGCATAGGTCGCCTAAATGGTGGCACCGGCCCTGGATGTGCTCTGCCGACACAAGGAGCAGAGTGTGGAAATGCACCAGCAGTATATTTACAGCGGTGGCAGTAAGTGACTGTAACTTAAGTTGACTTCACTTTGTAGTGCAGACCTGGCCTTAGGTGCCAAGCTCACAGTGATTTCAGTAGGAATTAGGTGCTTAAGAAGCACTGTGAACTTGGGCCACTGAGGTTGGTAAATAAGGGATGGAGCATAAAGGAAAATCAGGAGGCTGGTATTATGATGCAGAACGACTTTAATGGCAGTAAGAAGAGGAGTACACAGAAAGCAAAGCAGAAAGGATATATTTCAAGAGTTTCAAGAAGGTCTGCAATGAATCATTGGCTCCAATTGATGCCTTTCATAGGAGAAGTTCCTCATTTTTCAATGCAGCTGTAGAATTTGACAATCAAATCTTGTTTGCAACTTCTTTAAGGAACTTGTTTCATCCCAGACAGAATGAAATAAGACGAATCGCAACTGAAGCCAGGAAGTAACCTGCATATCCAGTATACAACTTCTTTAATACTATTGAAACCAGAAACAAATGGCGCATCTTCATGAAAGGACTAGAACACGTATGGCTTTTGCACTGCTTTGTAAGAAGCCTTCAAGTGAATGTACATGTTTTTTCACCCAATCTTAAGGCCTGTGTTTAATTTACTGTCTCAGAGTGACCAAAAGGGACCTTCATGGAATTTAAATTCAGATTTTAATAGGTTATTCTAGAACAAGCAGAGAGGATGAAATACAGTCAGTTAATGTAATCTGGGAAAGAGAGATATGGGGCAGATTTGCTGAGATGCTCAGCACTCCCAACTCTCATGGGAGTTGAGGTCACTCTGCATTTCTGAAAGCCATTGCCCATAAGCTCACCCGTCACTCTGTATCTTGGTCTCCGTTTCCTGGTCTTTCCACGTTCCGGGTCTATTCCTCCTAGACGAAACACAGCCAACTCTTTCCATAGCCATAACCCTAACCCCAATGGCGAGGGGAAGGGTACTGAACTTTGGAATAGCCCCAACAGAACTTGTATTGCCTTTGGTAACACCATGGCCTACAGTGGCCAGAACCTCTGGAACCACCCCAGCCCGCATAATGGTAGGGCTTATAATACAAGTCATTACTAAAATTTTCATTGAAAGTCATCTTTCTGTGTTGGAGGTAAACCTGAAACACACAGCAGAAAAAAGAATCAACATAATGCGTGGGGATCTGTGAAACAAATGGGTGAAAGCTTAGTTACTATGGTATTGGATGCCCTGGAGAAAGAGAGAGAGAGAGCAGGGAAATGATGACGTAGATCCTCAGTTCCTGGCTACGTGCTGCCTCCCATTTCCTCCTCCTAGTCCTCTTCTTCCACTTCTTCTTAACCTCCCTCTCAATCAACCCCTTTGATTTCCTCTCAATCCCTTCCTCTGAAAAATGCCATCTGCAGATTAAACATATGGTAATGACCATTTCTACCTTGCATGAATGAGATATTTATTCCCTTTTACAAAATGTTTATACAAAGTAGGTCAGGGACAAAGTTCATAATGTCAGTTTCCTTCTGCGGATTTTGCCTCACCAGTCTCACCACTTCTCTTTGAGGTGTTTTCACTCATCAAACTTGTGAGATAGCAATACTACAAAATGAATGAATTATAAATGATATTATTTTTTTAATACAAAATACAAAGGACCAGTTTGGGAGCTGGGTTAAATTGGCTCAGTTATACTGACTTCAGTGGAGCTATGATAACTTACGCCAATCTAAGATCTGCATCTAAAATTGCTATTTCCACATTAAGAACATAGGAACTGTCAGACTAGGTCAGACTGGTGGGCCACTGAGTCCATTTTCGTGTCTCACACAGTAACAAGCACCAGCCACTTCCGAATGAAGTAGAGCACTGAAATGGCCCTTTACAGAAGAAAGTGGAGGAGTTTCTTCCCAAAACACCTCAGTGAAAGCAGCGCTATGAGAGAATTCACATCTATCAAAGGATTAAATTTTCTATCTTCAGTTAGGAATCATAGGATCTTGGTGCTGGAAACACATATGTGGTTCTGTAAATCCCTCCCTTAAATAAGTCTTCTAGCTACAATACTAAAATTGTTACATCCACTCTGTGACTTTGCTAACCCAAAGACTTTACGGAAATATACTTATGAATGTATATATGACATAGCTGGAAGAGGTTTTATACTACATATGCCAAGTAACATATCTAGTAAAGGTTATGGCCTACTGAATATATTCATCCTATTTGTATGCATGTGCCATTGTTGTATTTGAAGTTATGGATATTGGCTGTACTTGTTTGATTTTAAATAGCCTTAGTAAGGCATTTGGTCAGCTTCTTTATAAAAGAATTTGCAAGTTAAGTGCCCAGTCAAGGAACACTTAATGGACAATGGATCTTGGAAGGCTCCAATCCAAGCCTCTTGGCCCCCAAGGATACCTGAAAGAAACTGGAACCAAGGACAGTAACTACAAGGGGGTGTGAGTGATTGCTGGACCCAGACTAGAAGGAGACTAGTCTGTAAAAGGAAGCTTACTGGAACACCTCTGAGGGTGAGCTTTATTTGTATTTAGTTTTTCTCACTGTATTAGGCATAGGCTTGCGTGTTTTATTTTATTTTGCTTGGTCATTCACTTTCTTCTGCCTGTTACTTCTTGGAACCACTTAAGTCCTACTTTCTGTATTTAATAAAATCACTTTTTACTTATTAATTAAACCAGAGTGTGTATTAATCCCAGAGGGTGGGGAGGTGCGGGCAAACAGCTGTGCACATCTCTCTGTCAGTGTTATAGAGACTGAACAATTTATGAGTTTACCCTGCATAAGCTTTATACAGGGTAAAACGGATTTATTCGGAGTTTGGACCCCATTGGGAGTTAGGCATCTGAGTGTCAAAGACAGGAACACTTCTTAAGCTGCTTTCAATTAAGCCTACAGCTGTTAGGGGACGTGGTTCAGACTTGGGACTGGGTTTGCAGCAGGCTAGCGGGTCTGGCTCAAACCAGGCAGGGCTCTGAAGTCCCAAGCTGCCAGGGAAGGAAAGCAGGGGCAGAAGTAGTCTTGGCACGTCAGTTGGCAGTTCCCAAGGCGTTTTCTGTGATCCAACCCATCACACACTCCAGACAGAGCTTCTTCTAAGCATGGAAAGGGAAGAGAATTTCTTTGATTGTCAGATGTCCTCGTAGTCAACAGAGCAGTAACAATTTACAGCCTCACAGGATCTGGCCCATAATCGATAAAATGGAATTTTATACAGAAGCGAATCACGTACCATCTATTTAATAAAAATAAAAAATTGGAAAATTCTGAGGCTAGATATCAGGACCTGATTACGGCCTGGAAATGAGAGAAATTGAAATACATGTTTAAAGTGACCCTATTACTCCGACCAAGTGAGTATTAACCCACGAAAGCTCATGCTCTAATACATCTGTTAGTCTATAAGGTGCACATCGGACTCTTTCCTGATTTTACAGATCCAGACTAACATGGATACCCCTTTGATACCTATTACTCAAAACATAGACATCTTCTATGAAGAAACTTTGGTTTGGAATCATATGACATTTGCATATATAGAACTTTAATGGCTGTTTGTGAAGTGCTTTGGTATCCTGAGTTCTAAGGACGCCACTTAACATCCAACAAGAGTCTCCTTATTTCTATGCAAATAAACAGAGATATATTGTGCTGAAGGTCACACAAGGAGTCAAGTGCACATCTAGAGCTGAAACCACATAGTCCAATTTCTCACGCCACGTGCTACTCTCAGAGTTAAACATTCTTAGACTGAATTATAAGACAACATTAGTAAAGAGTTTTGTCAACATCATGTAATGCAGGGGTTCTCACACTGGGGGTTGTGATGTCATTACAAGAAGCATTGCGAGCTGTCAACCTCCACCCCAAACCCCGCTTGCCTGCAGCATTTAAAATGGTGTTAAATAGATTTAAAAGGGTGTCTAATTTATTAGGGGGGCTGCACTCAGAGGCTTGCAATGTGAAAGGGGTCACCAGTAAAAAAGTTTGAAACCCAAGAACATAACGTTTTTGGCTTCCTAATATGCAACTTACATGAAGTGCTGGATTTGTAATGAAAGAGGGTGTTGGGCTGAAGCAATTAGATGCCACGTCTCAAGCAATTGTTTTACTTTTGTACTTGATTCAGCAAGCCTAGAAGCTGCAATTCTCAGAGGTGTCGAGGCATTTGGGACAGAAGTTCCTGTTGATTTTCATTAAGAATTAGGCGTTCAAATCCCATAGATAGCTTTGAACAATTTCACATTCAGCTTTCAGGATAGGGGAGTTAGGATGAAACTTCCGCAGTTTTTGTCATAATATGTCACTTCTGTCTTCTTCTGTATTCTGTAGCAGAAGGTACTTGGCAAGATTTCAGACAGGAGAATCAATTAGAAGAAGCTCTGGTCTGATCCAGTCTGGAAATTTCTATGTTCCTACCTGCGCTAGTAGCAATGTCAGATGCAGATTGACAGCTAGGATAAGTTAGCCTGGACCCTTGAACTCAGTTGAACTTTGCCCCTATCTACCGCCTCGTGATCTGGCTCTTAGTATTAGAACGGCCATACTGGGCCAAACCAACGGTTCGTCTATCCTCCAACAGGGACCAATGCCAGGTGCTTCAGAGGGAGTGAATAGAACAGGCAATCATGAAGGGATCCGTCCCATCATCCATTTCTAACATCTGGCAAGGAGAGGCTAGGGACACTTAAGAGCATTGTTGTCCATTCATTTATTAGCAAATATTGCTGGCTCAGAAGCTTTAGAAGGCAAACTGCCAGTCTGTCATTCACAAGTAAAGTGGTTTTTTATGCTGAGGTTACATCCTCTCAAGGAAATTAACATTAGCAAACTTACCCCTGCCATCCTTGTACAAAACCATTTGTAAAAGGGAATAAAAATCCCATGAGTGCGTGAAAGAAATAGTCTAGCATCTATTGACTTTGCCTTCAGCCCCATGGCCTACAGTAGCCATAACCTTTACCACACCAGCCCCCATAATGGTAGGGCTTATAATACAATTCATCACTCAAGTTTTCGTGAAAGTCATCTTTACTGTGTTGGTGGCAAACCTGAAAAACAGAGCAGGGAATAGAATCAATATAATGCATGGGGATCTGTGGAACAAACAGGTAACAACTCAATTACTATGGCATTGGAGGCCCTGGAGAGAGAGCTAGAGAGAGTGCAGGGAAATGATGATGTAGATCAGGGGTTGGCAACCTATGGCATGCGTGCCAAAGGCGGCAAGCGATCTGATTTACTGTGGCACGCTGCTGCTCACCTGGGGTCCCCAGTGCCGGCTGTGCTCAGCACGCTGCCAGCCTGGATGGATGGAAACCCTGGCCGGCAGAGGACTGAGCGGGGCCAGCAGCCAGGACCCCGGCTGCTAGGGATCGGTGGATGGAACCCAAGACCAGCTGCAGGCTGAGCCACTCAGCCTGCTGCCAGTCTGGGCTTCCATCCACCGGCCCCTGTAACTGTAAAATGTATACTGGCAAGCAAAGCCTTAAATTACTGCCAATAAATGAAGACTTGTCACACCATTTCTAAGAGGTTTCTGACCCCTGACGTAGATCCTCAGTTGCTGGCTACGTGTTGCTTCCGAGTTTCCTCCTCCTAATCCTCTTCTTCCACTTACTCTTAACCTCCCTCTCAATCAACCCCTCGATTCCCTCTCAGTCCCTCTCTCTGAAATATACTATCCGTAGATTAAACGTATGGTATAGACCATTTCTACCTTGCATGAATGAGATTTTTATTCCCTTTTTACAGAATGTTTATACAAGTATGGCAGGGACAAAGCTCACAATGTCAGTTTCCTTGCGTGGATTTTGCCTCAGCAGTCTGACCACTTCTCTCCTTAAACAACTTGTGAGACAAAAATATCTACCAATGAATGAATGGCAAATGAATATTCCTTTTTTTGTACAAAATACTAAGAACCAGATTGTGAGCTGGATTAAACCGGCTCAGTTACACTGACATCAATGGAGCTATGATAATTTACTCCAGCCTAAGATCTGCATCTAACATTGCTACCTGCACACATAAGAACATAGAAAACTGTCAAACTAGATCAGACCGGTGATCTGTTGAATCCATTGTTATATCTGAGTACTAGCCACTTCCAAATGAAGGAGAGCACTGAGATGGCCTTTTATGGAAGAAAGTAGAGGAGTTTCTTCCCCAAATGGCCCAATGAAAGCTGCACTATGAGATTATTCAGACCTACCAAAGGGATTCCAATTTCCTATCTCCAATGAGGAGTCATAGCAACTCAGTGTCGGAAACATATATGTGGCTCTGCAAATCCCACCCTTAACCTCTAAACCTTGAATCTGATAATGCCTTCTACTTAACAACTACACAAAGTTATGAAAAAAACTCCTCACAATTGCTAAGAATCACAGAGTCAACATACAAGATTCAGGCCTGAATTGGAAGCATTACCAATGTGACACTTCCATAGTTATCAAGAGATTGATTGAAATCAGACTCACCCAGATCAAGGCCTAAAAACCAGTTCAGACTCCCTTCAGCCTTCCAAATGGCTCTTACCAGAGATTTCAGTTGACATAGGCTTTTGCACTAGCCTTATGCACTAGGGTGAAGTTCCTCATCGAGGATTAGAAATACAGCTCTAGTAATGTCCTTCATGATGTAAGATTAAGTGCTATTTATGGAAGGGCTGCTCACTGTTTGTCGTTAGGCATAGTGTTTTATAAAGTCTTGGAGTTACATCCTTGAACCTATATTGCCTCAGCAACCACATCTCCCTCCGTGAGCAGCTTAGAGAAGTGAGCATTATGGACAGTGCGGCTAAGAGAGCCCAAGTTGAGGGCAGGAGATGAAGAAAAGGCATCATTGACCAAACACGAGACATCTGTGGAATGAGTTTAGGTTAAGGCAGAATCTCACCCGCTGGTGGTCAAGTTTCCTGATCCTTCTCTTGCAGAAAGTGTTCCAGCATCAGTACTTATAGTGTTACATCCACTCCAAACAGAGTTTCCTCCAACCATGGAAATCAAAGAGCTATTCTTCGATTTTCACATGTCCTTGCAGTCAACAGAGCAGGAACAATCTACAGCAGCTTATGATCTGGCCCATAATCTACACATTGGATTTTATGCGAAAGCAAACCTCCTTGCTGTTTTGAATAAAAATCAAAATGTGACTGGAAATCATGACCTCATTAAGACCTAGAAATGAGAGAAATAGGAATATATATTTTAAATGACCCTATTACTCAAAGCATGGGCCATCTTCTACGAATAAGCTG
Organism: Gopherus flavomarginatus; assembly: GCF_025201925.1. NCBI lineage: Eukaryota > Metazoa > Chordata > Testudines > Testudinidae > Gopherus > Gopherus flavomarginatus. The sequence continues at coordinate 15,261,752 of NC_066636.1, forward strand.
TTATTATTGTAATCATAAGACATTTGCATACATAGAACTTTAATGGCTGTTTTGTGAAGAGCTTTGGTATCCTGAGTTCTAAGGACACCACTTAACATCCAACAAAGGCGTTATTATCCTTATTTTCTATGCAAATAAACAGAGGTCTGTTGTGCTGAAGGTCACACAGAGAATCAATGTAGAGATAGAACTGAAACCACGTACTCTCATTTCTCACGCCACATGCTACTCTCTGGCTGAACGTTCTTAGACTGTATGTAAGAGGGTGCTGGAGCTCAAGCAATTAGATGTCAAAATCCCAAGCAAATGTTTTACTTTTGCGCCTGATGCAGTAAACCTGGAGGTGCTGGGCGATGAACTGCCCAGCCCAGAGGTGCCGAGGGTCCAGCCCTGGCACAAATTAAGTGTAATCATTACTGCTTACACAAGTAATGATTACAGAAACTCAGTCTTCTTGTTTTGTTTGATGAGTTTCTTGATAAATTCTCTTCTGATCTAAGCGTAACAACTCAATTGGTGGTTTAGGATTATGAACTTCAATTTCTAATTCAATTATTAAATACTGAGGGATAAGAAACTTATGTTTATTCCTGCGAAAAATCCTGCTCTTATTCTCAAGCACAATCTTAACTCCAGCCTTGTTTTTCCTCCCACATTCTCCACCTCTGCAGTGGTTCTCAAACTATTGCACTGGTGACCCCTTTAACATAAGCAAGCCTCTGAGTGCGACCCTCCTAATCAATTAAAAGCATTTGTTTCTATATTTAACACCCTTATAAGTGCTGGTGGCTAAGCGGGGTTTGGGGTGGAGGCTGACATCTCACCCCTCCCCATGGAATAACCTCGCGACTTCCCTGAGCATCCTGACCCCCAGTTTGAGAACCCCCGTCCTACAAGCCAATCCCTAAGAACCCTAACACTCTATGTTACTAGATCCCCACTGGCATGCAGTCTGGACTCTGGTGGGCCTGCTGTGCACCCCGACTCATTCCCGACATTGCCCCCTGCTTGCCTCTTGTCCCTGCTTGACCCTCACCCATCCCCTGCTTCCCAGGAGCCTCATAAAAAAAAAAGAAGCTACAAGCTACAACAAGTAACATGCTGCAAGGCAAAACTAGCCAAGAAGCAACTCACAAGCCAATTATTGCCAAAACAAGCCCAATTTCTCTGGGTTTTTTTTTGTGGCGGCGTTTGGACATGTCTGATAGACGAGAAAAACTTCTCATGGCTGGATTTTCTCAGCTAGACTATTGATAAGGACACTAATATCAGGAGAATGTAACAAGCTTATGCGTTTGGTCTTTCTTCTTGTCTTCTGCATTTCCTTTCTTTTGTGATAT